>NC_091294.1:6492790-6634091 GCF_038502225.1 Cherax quadricarinatus | reverse complement strand
CTGTTGAGATGGGGTATCACCTAAGACCTCCCCCATAAGTTTCATGGCACTGGTAGCCACCAGTTTGGTCTGTCGTAGGCTGATTGGGACAGTAATCCCAACATGTGGATAGTCTGTTGCTGCCTTGCCTGCATCATCTGCCGCCTCATTTCCCCGGATGCCAGCATGGCTGGGGATCCAGTTCAATGTCGATCTGTTACCCTGAACTTCTAAGGCTGTCATTATGCTCAGGATCGATGTGATGAGGTAAACATTGTCCTGTGGTTGAGGATGGGAGAGGGCATTGATTGCAGAGGTGGAATCAACATGTATGACAGGTCGGAGTCGATGTCGTAGGGCATGTGACAATGCCTGCTGAATCGCCACCAGCTCAGCTTGAAGGATCGTGCAGTGGTCAGGGAGTTGCCAGCCTTGTGTGTGACCATTGTGGTACAGTCCAGCTGCTGCTCTCTTCCTGTCAGGGTCGACAGAACCATCTGTGAAATACGCTGCACATGTGCCTCCCTCTGCCAGTGCCATGCTTGTCTCAGCATGATTGCTGAGGGTGCCTTGACTGCAGAGACGCTTAGAGATGGGTAGCTGCATGATGCAAACATCGGCTGGATCTGGGCGCCAGGGAGGTGGTGGATGGTATCCAGCAACAGGAAGGTCACAACTCTTCTCAAGGAGTAGTTGTATAGGCAGCAGCTTCCGCCCAGCAGCACAAAACGAACGAATCCAGGAGTAGTTCGTGAAGAGTGTGGGATCTTGTGTCATGGTTGTCAATATCCGTCTCCTTAGTGGGGTACCTTGCTGCCTGTGCAGAATCGTGGCCACTTTACAGGCGTTTATGTATCTTACTCTGTCAGCCAAGGAAGGAAGCCGGGCCTCAGATCTAAGACATACTGTGTTGGTCCAGATGGGGGCCCCAAGCATAGTTCTTATCGCCTGATTTTGTACGACCTCCACCCTTTGCCTGCTCTGCGGGAAGAGATGAGCTAACGCCGGTGCACCATAGTCAATGAGTGAGCGTATAGCTTGTATATAGTACAAGCGAAGTACATCTTTGCTTGCCCCTGCACGGTGCCTCGTCATGGCTCTCATGGCTTTGAGTCTGAGTAGAGCACGTGACCTGACATACTCGGCCTGTTTCTGAAAGGTCAGCTTTTTATCAATGTAGATTCCCAAGTACAGGTAGGAGCCTGTCCACTCAAGTTCTATATCCTGAATACGAAATCTATTCACAGGATCTGGTCCCTTGAACATCATTGCAAGAGATTTCTCGGCCGAGATCTTGAGGCCTAGTTCCTTGCAAGACTGCATAATTAGGCCCAAAGCTCTCTGAGCCTGTCGTTCTAAATCGCCTTTCCCATTCACTACGAGTGCAAGATCATCAGCATAGCTGAGGAGCTGTGTACCACTATGAAAGGGAAGGCTCACAAATTCCTGCATAAGGATGTTAAACAGGGTAGGACTGAGCACACCTCCTTGTGGCGTACCGTTTTCCAGGGTTTTAAAGGAAGAGTAGTGTCCCTGAAAGCTGATACAGGCTGCCTGCCCCTAAGGTAGGACTCTATCCAGGCCAGGAGGCGTCCTTTGATTCCTTTCCGAGCTAGTATTGCCAGAATTGCTGTGGGGCTGGCTAGTTCAAATGCCTTTTCAAAGTCGAGGTAGACGACGATACTAGGTTTTTTGTTACTATCAGCAATCTGGCTTAGTAGAGTGGTTATGCACTCTGCTGTACCCACTCCTTTGGTGAAGCCAAATATGTGATGATGAGAGGGTCCAAGTTTCCATAGGAGGCAGTTTAACGCCATCCTCTCAGCAGTCTTGGCTAAGCAGCTGGTCAGCGATATGGGTCTCATACTGCCTGGGTCCTTGGGCTTTGGAATTGGTACGATGGTACCTTTCTTCCAAGCTGCTGGGAGTGTCCTGGCCCTCCACGACTTGTTAATGACGTCTAGTATGGCCTCCCATCCACTCTGCCCAGCCCGTGCAATCATGGAGTATGTAAGACCATCGATGCCCGGGGCAGTGTCACCTGTGTTCTTAATGGTACGTCAGAGTTCCAAGTCCATGAGGTCTTCATCAGTCACATCTTCCGATTGACATGAAGCTTGTTTCGTTAGCTGGCACTGTGGCAGAAGATCCGTCTGTATATTCCGGATGTCCTGTGGGAGCTGAGTGGAGGCTCCCCTGGAAGTGAAAAGCTCCACTAGTTTCTCAGCTTCCTGGGATGGGTTCGGGTGTGCTGGTGGCCTCGGCTTGTTCTTGCCAGTTGATATGTTGAGCTTGCCCCATATCTCAGATAAGGTGGTGTGATGCCCGAATGTTGAGCACCACTCCAGCCATTTCTCAGTTTTTACTCTGAGAGAGACTTTGCGGGCATGCTGCACAATGGCTCTCAGAGTATTCCTGTTCTCTGCCGTAGGGTTACGCCTGTATAGCTTCCTAAAAGAGTTGATGCGGTGGTTCTGCTCTCGCACCTCATCGTTGTAGAACCACCAGTCTCTTTTGTGAGTGCATCCTGCAGACTTCTTTGGAATTGCGCACTCTGCTGCCTGGATGAGAACAGTGATTAGCTCCTGTTCAGCCGTATCACAGTAGAGAGTATGTGGACCACCAGTCATGAAGATAATCCTGGCACACCTTCCAGTTGGCCCTCTTTACGTCCCATCTAGGAGGCAGCACAAGTGTGGGAGGCCTGTTGATGTTGACGGTGGTGATCACTGAAAAGTGGTCACTGACAAGGTGAGGATGAGTTTCCCATGTGGCTCCTGCTGCGAGTTGTCTTGACCCGAAGGTAAGGTCGAGGCAGCCACCCAACAGGTGTGTGGGGTCTCCATCGTGTAGGAGCATTGCTATGTGTCTGCCAGCAGCATTGGATGCTGAGTGAGAGTGCAGCATTGGGTGATGTGCCTACATTCGGCCTATTACTACCTATGTTAAGGTCTTAGGTCTACAGTATTATTATCTACAGTTGCCTCAATAATCCTGATATTAGTGTACTAACAATATAAACTACCTACTTCTTCCCTGAAGGGTAAATCTATCAATTAAGAAGTACCTTCCAACCACCTTCGCCAACCCGTGTGTGCGTGTGTGTTTTGGTTGGGTGTAAGGGCCACCCAACTCAGCCGTTCCATAACGGCCATGCTGGGACCTTTGTATGCCGTATCTGTCCTGTGGAACTTTAGGGACCAAATAAATTTCCACAACTTCTCAATTTCAGTTGATTCAACACCAGACCTGGCTCATGTTGACCAGCTAACAGTGATTGTGTGATATATCGTTTCTGGAAAGCCGGTCCCTTCAAGGGAGGTTCCTTGATGCTGGTGAGGGGCTCTTGATCTAGGGAACTGGACCTGTGCTCCGGTTCCCTGAATTGAGTCTGAATACTTCCATCCTCCCCCCCAACATGTGCTGTAAAATAGTATGGGTTTAGTGCTTCCCATAATTATAATAATTATAATGGAAAGCCGGTAGGAAGATTTTTAACTTTCCTGCAGACTGGCTCTCACAAGGCTGAAGAGCTGTCTGCATCTCTGCTAGAATTTCTAGAAAAAGAAGGTATTAATTTTGAAGACTGCAGAGGGCAGTCCTACGACAATGCCAGTAATATGTCAGGTTGCTACACAGGAATGCAGACCATACTTAAAAATAATAACTCAGCAGCAGTTTTTATTCCTTGTGCTGCTCACTCACTTAATCACGTGTTAATGTAGCCCTTAGGGTGGCCCGGTGGCCTAGTGGCTAAAGCTCTCGCTTTACACACAGAGGGCCCGGATTCGATTCCCGGCGGGTGGAAACATTTCGACACCTTTCCTTAAACCTGTTGTCCTGTTCACCTAGCAGCAAATAGGTGCCTGGGTGTTAGTCGACTGGTGTGGGTCGCATCCTGGGGGACAAGATTGAGGACCCCCCAATGGAAATAAGTTAGACAGTCCTCGATGACGCACTGACTTTCTTGGGTTATCCTGGGTGGCTAACCCTCCGGGGTTAAAAATCCAAACAAAATCTTATCTTCTTATCATATCTTATCTGACAGGCTGCTTCCTCTTGCTGTGTGGAAGCTGTTAGTTATTTTGGCTTTATACAGATCTTATACACTTTTTTTTTTTGTGTGTGTCAACACGTAGATGGGCAAATCTAATGAAGTTGTGGAAAATATTTTAATTTTCCGAAGCTTTAGTGCCTGATAGGTGTTTAATATGTCGATATGGGTCAAAAATGTATTTGAAAATGGAATAAAACCAAGAGTTCCCTCTGCGCCTGCGCGGATGTGCGGGGAAGAGGTCGACACAGGGCATGGAGAAGTGGGAGTGTTTTGAATGAAGTGAAGAGGCTGTGAAAACATGGGACCAGGAAATTGTCGTTCATGGGGGCCTAAGGATTAATATAGGCCTCACTTCATAATAGGAAGTGTCATAAATGTTCCTGGTGAAGAGTGAGGGAACGTGATTTACGGGACCACCGTAATAAAGTGGTAAAATGAGTGAATAATGGTAGGACCGGTGGTGACTGGCGCGTCGCCATGGAGTGTGTCCCGGGTTAAAATACCCGTGGTTTAATCATCACTCATCGGTCTCAGATCTTAATGGAGCAGCCTCCAATGTGTATAATAATTAGGAGACAAACCGTATGATGGGCTAAGAAGTAATCAGCGATAATAACACCAAGTTAAGAGAGTGTGTGAAGTGAAATGAGTCGCCGTTCTTAGAGTGAGCATCTGTTTATCTCATGTTCCTGTCTCGAGGATAGTGAAGTTTTTATGGAGTCACGACTTCTAAACCGATGATAGAGTCAAGCTTTAGAGCCATTAGGAGAGTAAAGAATTCACTTTGCAGTGTAGACACCCAGTCGTTAATTCTTATGCCTAACTCAACAAATTTATTATCGTTCTTAACTAAGGAGGTGGCAAAAAAAGCAGATGCAGCCCTGCCAGAAGACTCCTGTTTAGATCCATCAGTGTATTTCTTTTTGAGCAGATGCTTTAAACGAGTGATTTAAGGAAGGGATTATTAGCAATGAGCTTCTTGGGAGGGGCTTGCAGGTATGTGATATTAAATGGACACATCTTCCATGGAGGGGTGAAATGCTCTTGTTGTCTACAGTGATACAGTTCATGCAGGTTATAAAACTTAATGCAATTGTACGTTTTCACAATCCATTTAGATCTGTGTGTATTTACTTCTAGACACTTCTTAAGAGTCATTGTGACAGTGTCTGGTTCATTTCTTAACATTCTAATACCGAGTACATTGTTCATCTCAGCAATCTTATCACTGATACTAGAAAGACCAAGCTCCTTCCTCTTATTAAGAACCTTTGTAGATTTGGGACACCCAAGAATAATTCTGAGTTTCATTTTACATTAACTCCAAGGGTCGGAGAGAATTTTCTCTAACTAATATCAACATAGGAGCAGCATAATCATAAGGACCTAACATAGGCTATGTACAAAATTCTCACGATTCTCACATTAGCACCATAGTTGGGGGTTGTGGCCGGCAACAGCTTAGAGAGCATTTAGCCTATCTTTGCATTTCTTATTTAGTTGTGGTATAGTGGATTTGTTAAAGGGTACATCTACGCCAAGATATTTGTAGGTTTTAACGTAGCTAATGTTTTCACCCTGCAAATAGATGGGTGGAGGATTTGATTTGCTTGTTAATATCTTTGTTTTAGAAGATATTATGAGACCTAATCGATTACAAATTGCTTGAACTTCATCAAGAATGGTACTCATCTTCTTATGCCCTGTTGTATGGATCATAAGAAGATGAGTACCATTCTTTGGGAGACAAAATGGATTATCTTGAAAGTGCTCTGATGGCTAAGATCTGGAACATAATCCTTATACGGTTCAACAGTACAAGCAAAGCTTTCCAAGGTGTTGATGTTGACCTGGAAAAGGTGGCGGATTTAATTGATTCTCTGGAAAGGTTCCTGAAATCAATTCGAGATAGGTATGCAGTGGTGGAAGTGGATGCTAGGAACATCTGTGGCAACACAGACTACAAATCAACTACAAGCAGGCAAAGAAAGAGAAACAAGCAATATGATGAAAACCCAACATCAGTCTCAGAGGAAATTGTTTTGCCTCCCAGAGAGAAATTCAGATGTGAAACTTTCAATGTCATTTTAGATCAGTTGTGTGTTGCCTTAAAACAACGCAGTGTAGCATACCAAGCAGTGTACGACAGGTTCAATGTAATGGTCAACTTATGCAGTTTACCTGATAGAGATGAAAAAAAATGAGGCTAAGAAACTTATCAGTGTTTACCCTCAAGACTTCAGTAGTATGTTGTAATAAAGTTGGTAGAAATACCGACAATATGTAAAGTAAAAGGACACAAGTGCAACTAATGTGGCATTTTATTGTGGCAACGTTTCGCTCTCCAGGAGCTTTTACAAGCTTTCACAAGCGAAACGTTGCCACAATAAAATGTTACATTAGTTGCAAATGTGTCCTTTTACTTTACACAGTGTGTTTGTTGAGGAAATTGTCCGGTTTGCAGCCTTTGCCAAGGTTAGGTCATGTCTCACTCCATCTCAACAGGCAGTTCTACATGATGATGGGCTTGCTGATACCTTTCCAGGTGTTAATGTAGCCCTTAGAATATATTTGAGCATGATGGTCACTAGTTCGGGAGAAAGGTCGTTCAGCAAATTGGCACTGATAAAGTGTTATCTGAGAACGACAATGACCCATGAAAGACTGAGTGCTGTGTGCCTGTTGGATGTTGAGAGCAGTGTCCTCAAGAAGATGCATTATTATTATTATAATCAAAAAGAAGCGCTAAGCCACAAGGACTATACAGCTCAAGAAGATGCAGTTTGATGAGTTAGATATGGCAGATGCTAAGTGTAGAAAGAAAGACTTTTCGTAGATATTGCAGTGTGATCATGTGATGCATAAATGTGATGCATAGTTTGTTAGTTCCAGTTGTTTATGTAACGTTTGATTTGTAAATTTGGTGATTTGCTGCAGACTGGAAAGATTATGCAAGAAATTTACTTATCCCAGTCTAATGACTTCGAAAGTGTATTTATGTATTAGGGTAAATATGTATGTGAAGTGTAAATATGCATGTATTTATGTATTTATTTTATTTAGTGTGAATACAATAACATCTTATACAGCAGTATGTAAAAAAGAAAAACTTTGCAGTAACGTCAACAATTTAATAAATAACATCACCACAACTTATCTGAAAACCAGTAATTTATATCACTATTAGAAAGTCAGCTGATTTATTCAATAAAACATACTGAACTATTTGAGAGAATTTTTTTAGAAATTGTATGATCATATTACAATTCAATATTTTTTTCAATTTGATAGATTAAACTAAACTATTTGTGGTTAAATTTTATAGAGAACTTCAATTTTCAGACTTGTGTTATCTTAGCCAGGCAACATATACTTGTGTTATCTTAGCCAGGCAACATATACTTGTGTTATCTTAGCCAGGCAACATATACTTGTGTTATCTTAGCCAGCCAACATATACTTGTGTTATCTTAGCCAGACAACATATACCTGTGTTATCTTAGCCAGGAAACATATACTTGTGTTATCTTAGCCAGGCAACATATACTTGTGTTATCTTAGCCAGGAAACATATATTTGTGTTATCTTAGCCAGGCAACATATACTTGTGTTATCTTAGCCAGGCAACATATACTTGTGTTATCTTAGCCAGGCAACATATACTTGTGTTATCTTAGCCAGGCAACATATACTTGTGTTATCTTAACCAGGCAACATATACTTGTGTTATCTTAGCCAGGCAACATATACTTGTGTTATCTTAGCCAGGCAACATATATTTGTGTTATCTTAGCCAGGCAACATATACTTGTGTTATCTTAGCCAGGCAACATATACTTGTGTTATCTTAGCCAGGCAACATATACTTGTGTTATCTTAGCCAGGCAACATATACTTGTGTTATCTTAGCCAGGCAACATATATTTGTGTTATCTTAGCCAGGCAACATATACTTGTGTTATCTTAGCCAGGCAACATATACTTGTGTTATCTTAGCCAGGCAACATATACTTGTGTTATCTTAGCCAGGCAACATATACTTGTGTTATCTTAGCCAGGCAACATATACTTGTGTTATCTTAGCCAGGCAACATATACTTGTGTTATCTTAGCCAGGCAACATATACTTGTGTTATCTTAGCCAGGCAACATATACTTGTGTTATCTTAGCCAGGCAACATATACTTGTGTTATCTTAGCCAGGCAACATATACTTGTGTTATCTTAGCCAGGCAACATATACTTGTGTTATCTTAGCCAGGCAACATATATTTGTGTTATCTTAGCGAGGCAACATATACTTGTGTTACCTTAGCCAGGCAACATATACTTGTGTTATCTTAGCCAGGCAACATATACTTGTGTTATCTTAGCCAGGCAACATATACTTGTGTTATCTTAGCCAGGCAACATATATTTGTGTTATCTTAGCCAGGAAACATATACTTGTGTTATCTTAGCCAGGCAACATATACTTGTGTTATCTTAGCCAGGCAACATATATTTGTGTTATCTTAGCCAGGCAACATATACTTGTGTTATCTTAGCCAGGCAACATATACTTGTGTTATCTTAGCCAGGCAACATATACTTGTGTTATCTTAGCCAGGCAACATATACTTGTGTTATCTTAGCCAGGCAACATATACTTGTGTTATCTTAGCCAGGCAACATATACTTGTGTTATCTTAGCCAGGCAACATATACTTGTGTTATCTTAGCCAGGCAACATATACTTGTGTTATCTTAGCCAGGAAACATATACTTGTGTTATCTTAGCCAGGCAACAAATACTTGTGTTATCTTAGCCAGGCAACATATACTTGTGTTATCTTAGCCAGGAAACATATACTTGGGTTATCTTAGCCAGGCAACATATACTTGTGTTATCTTAGCCAGGCAACATATACTTGTGTTATCTTAGCCAGGCAACATATACTTGTGTTATCTTAGTCAGGCAACATATACTTGTGTTATCTTAGCCAGGCAACATATACTTGTGTTATCTTAGCCAGGCAACATATACTTGTGTTATCTTAGCCAGGAAACATATACTTGTGTTATCTTAGCCAGGCAACATATACTTGTGTTATCTTAGCCAGGCAACATATACTTGTGTTATCTTAGCCAGGCAACATATACTTGTGTTATCTTAGCCAGGCAACATATACTTGTGTTATCTTAGTCAGGCAACATATACTTGTGTTATCTTAGCCAGGCAACATATACTTGTGTTATCTTAGCCAGGAAACATATACATATAAGGGGGATTACCAACAGACCCCTGGCAGTCTTCAAGCTGGCACTGGACAAGCACCTAAAGTCAGTTCCTGATCAGCCGGGCTGTGGCTCGTACGTTGGTTTGCGTGCAGCCAGCAGCAACAGCCTGGTTGATCAGGCGCTGATCCACCAGGAGGCCTGGTCACAGACCGGGCCGCGGGGGCGTTGACCCCCGAAACTCTCTCCAGGTATACTTGTGTTATCTTAGCCAGGCAACATATACTTGTGTTATCTTAGCCAGGAAACATATACTTGTGTTATCTTAGCCATGCAACATATACTTGTGTTATCTTAGCCAGGCAACATATACTTGTGTTATCTTAGCCAGGCAACATATACTTGTCTTATCTTAGCCAGGAAACATATACTTGTGTTATCTTAGCCAGGCAACATATACTTGTGTTATCTTAGCCAGGCAACATATACTTGTGTTATCTTAGCCAGGAAACATATACTTGTGTTATCTTAGCCAGGCAACATATACTTGTGTTATCTTAGCCAGGCAACATATACTTGTGTTATCTTAGCCAGGCAACATATACTTGGGTTATCTTAGCCAGGCAACATATACTTGTGTTATCTTAGCCAGGCAACATATACTTGTGTTATCTTAGCCAGGCAACATACACTTGTGTTATCTTAGCCAGGCAACATATACTTGTGTTATCTTAGCCAGGCAACATATACTTGTGTTATCTTAGCCAGGCAACATATACTTGTGTTATCTTAGCCAGGCAACATATACTTGTGTTATCTTAGCCAGGCAACATATACTTGTGTTATCTTAACCAGGCAACATATACTTGTGTTATCTTAGCCAGGCAACATATACTTGTGTTATCTTAGCCAGGCAACATATACTTGTGTTATCTTAGCCAGACAACATATACCTGTGTTATCTTAGCCAGGAAACATATACTTGTGTTATCTTAGCCAGGCAACATATACTTGTGTTATCTTAGCCAGGCAACATATACTTGTGTTATCTTAGCCAGGCAACATACACTTGTGTTATCTTAGCCAGGCAACATATACTTGTGTTATCTTAGCCAGGCAACATATACTTGTGTTATCTTAGCCAGGCAACATATACTTGTGTTATCTTAGCCAGGCAACATATACTTATGTTATCTTAGCCAGGCAACATATACTTGTGTTATCTTAGCCAGGCAACATATACTTGTGTTATCTTAGCCAGGCAACATATACTTGTGTTATCTTAGCCAGGCAACATATACTTGTGTTATCTTAGCCAGGCAACATATACTTGTGTTATCTTAGCCAGGGAACATATACTTGTGTTATCTTAGTTAGGCAACATATACTTGTGTTATCTTAGCCAGGCAACATATACTTTTGTTAGCTTAGCCAAGTAACATATACTTGTGTTATCTTAGCCAGGCAACATATACTTGTGTTATCTTAGCCAGGCAACATATACTTGTGTTATCTTAGCCAGGCAACATATACTTGTGTTATCTTAGCCAGGCAACATATACTTGTGTTATCTTAGCCAGGAAACATATACTTTTTATTCTTACTACTGGCTATATTTTATACATTCATTATGAAATAAATAAACAAATTTTCTTTATCGGCATAAATATTTTCATCGGTACAAATTTGTTTCATCGGTATAAATTTTTCTTTTCATGTTGCTCTATCTTCTTTGATACATTTTTATCCCTGTAAATGGAATACAAATATTTTTCTATCTTTTTTCCTAGAACTTCTACACGAAAGTTATGAATAAACATAGACTACATATTATAATTATGATGGTGTTACATGATGTTGCTAAAGTGTCCTGGTGATGTACCACCATAATTATGATGGTGTTACATGTTACTAAAGTGTCCTGGTGATGTACCACCATAATTATGATGGTGTTACATGATGTTACTAAAGTGTCCTGGTGATGTACCACCATAATTATGATGGAGTTACATGATGTTACTAAAGTGTCCTGGTGATGTACCACCATAATTATGATGGTGTTACATGATGTTACTAAAGTGCCCTGGTGATGTACCACCATAATTATGATGGTGTTACATGACTAAAGTGTCCTGGTGATGTACCACCATAATTATGATGGTGTTACATGATGTTACTAAAGTGTCCTGGTGATGTACCACCATAATTATGATGGTGTTACATGATGTTACTAAAGTGTCCTGGTGATGTACCACCATAATTATGATGGTGTTACATGATGTTACTAAAGTGTCCTGGTGATGTACCACCATAATTATGATGGTGTTACATGATGTTACTAAAGTGTCCTGGTGATGTACCACCATAATTATGATGGTGTTACATGTTACTAAAGTGTCCTGGTGATGTACCACCATAATTATGATGGTGTTACATGTTACTAAAGTGTCCTGGTGATGTACCACCATAATTATGATGGTGTTACATGTTACTAAAGTGTCCTGGTGATGTACCACCATAATTATGATGGTGTTACATGTTACTAAAGTGTCCTGGTGATGTACCACCATAATTATGATGGTGTTACATGTTACTAAAGTGTCCTGGTGATGTACCACCATAATTATGATGGTGTTACATGTTACTAAAGTGTCCTGGTGATGTACCACCATAATTATGATGGTGTTACATGATGTTACTAAAGTGTCCTGGAGGTGTACCACCATAATTATGATGGTGTTACATGATGTTACTAAAGTGTCCTGGTGATGTGCCACCATAATTATGATGGTGTTACATGATGTTACTAAAGTGTCCTGGTGATGTGCCACCATAATTATGATGGTGTTACATGATGTTAATAAAGTGTCCTGGTGATGTGCCACCATAATTATGATGGTGTTACATGATGTTACTAAAGTGTCCTGGTGATGTACCACCATAATTATGATGGTGTTACATGTTACTAAAGTGTCCTGGTGATGTACCACCATAATTATGATGGTGTTACATGTTACTAAAGTGTCCTGGTGATGTACAACCATAATTATGATGGTGTTACATGTTACTAAAGTGTCCTGGTGATGTGATACCATAATTATGATGGTGTTACATGATGTTACTAAAATGTCCTGGTGATGTACCACCATAATTATGATGGAGTTACATGATGTTACTAAAGTGTCCTGGTGATGTACCACCATAATTATGATGGTGTTACATGATGTTACTAAAGTGCCATGGTGATGTACCACCTTAATTATGATGATGTTACATGATGTTACTAAAGTGTCCTGGAGGTGTGCCACCATAATTATGACGGTGTTACATGATGTTACTAAAGTGTCCTGGTGATGTACCACCATAATTATGATGGTGTTACATGATGTTACTAAAGTGCCCTGGTGATGTACCACCATAATTATGATGGTGTTACATGATGTTGCTAAAGTGTCCTGGTGATGTACCACCATAATTATGATGGTGTTACATGATGTTACTAAAGTGTCCTGGTGATGTACCACCATAATTATGATGGTGTTACATGATGTTACTAAAGTGTCCTGGTGATGTACCACCATAATTATGATGGTGTTACATGATGTTACTAAAGTGTCCTGGTGATGTACCACCATAATTATGATGGTGTTACATGATGTTACTAAAGTGTCCTGGTGATGTACCACCATAATTATGATGGTGTTACATGATGTTACTAAAGTGTCCTGGTGATGTACCACCATAATTATGATGGTGTTACATGATGTTACTAAAGTGTCCTGGTGATGTACCACCATAATTATGATGGAGTTACATGATGTTACTAAAGTGTCCTGGTGATGTACCACCATAATTATGATGGTGTTACATGATGTTACTAAAGTGTCCTGGTGATGTACCACCATAATTATGATGGTGTTACATGATGTTACTAAAGTGTCCTGGTGATGTACCACCATAATTATGATGGTGTTACATGATGTTACTAAAGTGTCCTGGTGATGTACCACCATAATTATGATGGTGTTACATGATGTTACTAAAGTGTCCTGGTGATGTACCACCATAATTATGATGGTGTTACATGATGTTACTAAAGTGTCCTGGTGATGTACCACCATAATTATGATGGTGTTACATGATGTTACTAAAGTGTCCTGGTGATGTACCACCATAATTATGATGGTGTTACATGATGTTACTAAAGTGTCCTGGTGATGTACCACCATAATTATGATGGTGTTACATGATGTTACTAAAGTGTCCTGGTGATGTACCACCATAATTATGATGGAGTTACATGATGTTACTAAAGTGTCCTGGTGATGTACCACCATAATTATGATGGTGTTACATGATGTTACTAAAGTGTCCTGGTGATGTACCACCATAATTATGATGGAGTTACATGATGTTACTAAAGTGTCCTGGTGATGTACCACCATAATTATGATGGTGTTACATGATGTTACTAAAGTGTCCTGGTGATGTACCACCATAATTATGATGGAGTTACATGATGTTACTAAAGTGTCCTGGTGATGTACCACCATAATTATGATGGAGTTACATGATGTTACTAAAGTGTCCTGGTGATGTACCACCATAATTATGATGGTGTTACATGATGTTACTAAAGTGTCCTGGTGATGTACCACCATAATTATGATGGACATGTTACATGATGTTACTAAAGTGTCCTGGTGATGTACCACAATATTTATGATGGTGTTACATGATGTTACTAAAGTGTCCTGGTGATGTACCACCATAATTATGATGGAGTTACATGATGTTACTAAAGTGTCCTGGTGATGTACCACCATAATTATGATGGTGTTACATGATGTTACTAAAGTGTCCTGGTGATGTACCACCATAATTATGATGGTGTTACATGATGTTACTAAAGTGTCCTGGTGATGTACCACCATAATTATGATGGTGTTACATGATGTTACTAAAGTGTCCTGGTGATGTACCACCATAATTATGATGGTGTTACATGATGTTACTAAAGTGTCCTGGTGATGTACCACCATAATTATGATGGTGTTACATGATGTTACTAAAGTGTCCTGGTGATGTACCACCATAATTATGATGGTGTTACATGATGTTACTAAAGTGTCCTGGTGATGTACCACCATAATTATGATGGAGTTACATGATGTTACTAAAGTGTCCTGGTGATGTACCACCATAATTATGATGGTGTTACATGATGTTACTAAAGTGTCCTGGTGATGTACCACCATAATTATGATGGAGTTACATGATGTTACTAAAGTGTCCTGGTGATGTACCACCATAATTATGATGGTGTTACATGTTACTAAAGTGTCCTGGTGATGTACCACCATAATTATGATGGTGTTACATGATGTTACTAAAGTGTCCTGGTGATGTACCACCATAATTATGATGGTGTTACATGATGTTACTAAAGTGTCCTGGTGATGTACCACCATAATTATGATGGTGTTACATGATGTTACTAAAGTGTCCTGGTGATGTACCACCATAATTATGATGGTGTTACATGATGTTACTAAAGTGTCCTGGTGATGTACCACCATAATTATGATGGTGTTACATGATGTTACTAAAGTGTCCTGGTGATGTACCACCATAATTATGATGGTGTTACATGATGTTACTAAAGTGTCCTGGTGATGTACCACCATAATTATGATGGAGTTACATGATGTTACTAAAGTGTCCTGGTGATGTACCACCATAATTATGATGGTGTTACATGTTACTAAAGTGTCCTGGTGATGTACCACCATAATTATGATGGTGTTACATGATGTTACTAAAGTGTCCTGGTGATGTACCACCATAATTATGATGGTGTTACATGTTACTAAAGTGTCCTGGTGATGTACCACCATAATTATGATGGTGTTACATGATGTTACTAAAGTGTCCTGGTGATGTACCACCATAATTATGATGGTGTTACATGATGTTACTAAAGTGTCCTGGTGATGTGCCACCATAATTATGATGGTGTTACATGATGTTACTAAAGTGTCCTGGTGATGTACCACCATAATTATGATGGTGTTACATGATGTTACTAAAGTGTCCTGGTGATGTACCACCATAATTATGATGGTGTTACATGATGTTACTAAAGTGTCCTGGTGATGTACCACCATAATTATGATGGTGTTACATGTTACTAAAGTGTCCTGGTGATGTACCACCATAATTATGATGGTGTTACATGTTACTAAAGTGTCCTGGTGATGTACCACCATAATTATGATGGTGTTACATGTTACTAAAGTGTCCTGGTGATGTACCACCATAATTATGATGGTGTTACATGATGTTGCTAAAGTGTCCTGGTGATGTACCACCATAATTATGATGGTGTTACATGTAAAGTGTCCTGGTGACTAAAGTGTCCTGGTAATGTACCACCATAATTATGATGGTGTTACATGATGTTACTAAAGTGTCCTGGTAATGTACCACCATAATTATGATGGTGTTACATGATGTTACTAAAGTGTCCTGGTGATGTGCCACCATAATTATGATGGAGTTACATGATGTTACTAAAGTGTCCTGGTGATGTACCACCATAATTATGATGGTGTTACATGATGTTACTAAAGTGTCCTGGTGATGTACCACCATAATTATGATGGTGTTACATGACTAAAGTGTCCTGGTGATGTACCACCATAATTATGATGGTGTTACATGTTACTAAAGTGTCCTGGTGATGTACCACCATAATTATGATGGTGTTACATGCTACTAAAGTGTCCTGGTGATGTACCACCATAATTATGATGGTGTTACATGATGTTACTAAAGTGTCCTGGTGATGTACCACCATAATTATGATGGTGTTACATGATGTTACTAAAGTGTCCTGGTGATGTACCACCATAATTATGATGGTGTTACATGATGTTACTAAAGTGTCCTGGTGATGTACTAATTATGATGGTGTTACATGATGTTACTAAAGTGTCCTGATGATACCACCATAATTATGATGGAGTTACATGTTACTGTGTCCTGGTGATGTACCACCATAATTATTATGGAGTTACATGATGTTACTAAAGTGTCCTGGTGATGTACCACCATAATTATGATGGTGTTACATGATGTTACTAAAGTGTCCTGGTGATGTACCACCATAATTATGATGGAGTTACATGATGTTACTAAAGTGTCCTGGTGATGTACCACCATAATTATGATGGTGTTACATGATGTTACTAAAGTGTCCTGGTGATGTACCACCATAATTATGATGGAGTTACATGATGTTACTAAAGTGTCCTGGTGATGTACCACCATAATTATGATGGAGTTACATGATGTTACTAAAGTGTCCTGGTGATGTACCACCATAATTATGATGGAGTTACATGATGTTACTAAAGTGTCCTGGTGATGTACCACCATAATTATGATGGTGTTACATGTTACTAAAGTGTCCTGGTGATGTACCACCATAATTATGATGGTGTTACATGTGTACTAAAGTGTCCTGGTGATGTACCACCAGAATTATGATGGTGTTACATGATGTTACTAAAATGTCCTGGTGATGTACCACCATAATTATGATGGAGTTACATGATGTTACTAAAGTGTCCTGGTGATGTACCACCATAATTATGATGGTGTTACATGATACTAAAGTGTCCTGGTGATGTACCACCATAATTATGATGGAGTTACATGATGTTACTAAAGTGTCCTGGTGATGTACCACCATAATTATGATGGAGTTACATGATGTTACTAAAGTGTCCTGGTGATGTACCACCATAATTATGATGGAGTTACATGATGTTACTAAAGTGTCCTGGTGATGTACCACCATAATTATGATGGAGTTACATGATGTTACTAAAGTGTCCTGGTGATGTACCACCATAATTATGATGGAGTTACATGATGTTACTAAAGTGTCCTGGTGATGTACCACCATAATTATGATGGAGTTACATGTTACTAAAGTGTCCTGGTGATGTACCACCATAATTATGATGGAGTTACATGATGTTACTAAAGTGTCCTGGTGATGTACCACCATAATTATGATGGTGTTACATGATGTTACTAAAGTGTCCTGGTGATGTACCACCATAATTATGATGGTGTTACATGTTACTAAAGTGTCCTGGTGATGTACCACCATAATTATGATGGTGTTACATGTTACTAAAGTGTCCTGGTGATGTACCACCATAATTATGATGGAGTTACATGATGTTACTAAAGTGTCCTGGTGATGTACCACCATAATTATGATGGAGTTACATGATGTTACTAAAGTGTCCTGGTGATGTACCACCATAATTATGATGGAGTTACATGATGTTACTAAAGTGTCCTGGTGATGTACCACCATAATTATGATGGTGTTACATGTTACTAAAGTGTCCTGGTGATGTACCACCATAATTATGATGGAGTTACATGATGTTACTAAAGTGTCCTGGTGATGTACCACCATAATTATGATGGTGTTACATGATGTTACTAAAGTGTCCTGGTGATGTACCACCATAATTATGATGGAGTTACATGATGTTACTAAAGTGTCCTGGTGATGTACCACCATAATTATGATGGAGTTACATGATGTTACTAAAGTGTCCTGGTGATGTACCACCATAATTATGATGGAGTTACATGATGTTACTAAAGTGTCCTGGTGATGTACCACCATAATTATGATGGTGTTACATGATGTTACTAAAGTGTCCTGGTGATGTACCACCATAATTATGATGGTGTTACATGTTACTAAAGTGTCCTGGTGATGTACCACCATAATTATGATGGTGTTACATGTTACTAAAGTGTCCTGGTGATGTACCACCATAATTATGATGGAGTTACATGATGTTACTAAAGTGTCCTGGTGATGTACCACCATAATTATGATGGAGTTACATGATGTTACTAAAGTGTCCTGGTGATGTACCACCATAATTATGATGGTGTTACATGATGTTACTAAAGTGTCCTGGTGATGTACCACCATAATTATGATGGAGTTACATGATGTTACTAAAGTGTCCTGGTGATGTACCACCATAATTATGATGGTGTTACATGATGTTACTAAAGTGTCCTGGTGATGTACCACCATAATTATGATGGTGTTACATGATGTTACTAAAGTGTCCTGGTGATGTACCACCATAATTATGATGGAGTTACATGATGTTACTAAAGTGTCCTGGTGATGTACCACCATAATTATGATGGTGTTACATGTTACTAAAGTGTCCTGGTGATGTACCACCATAATTATGATGGTGTTACATGATGTTACTAAAGTGTCCTGGTGATGTACCACCATAATTATGATGGTGTTACATGATGTTACTAAAGTGTCCTGGTGATGTACCACCATAATTATGATGGAGTTACATGATGTTACTAAAGTGTCCTGGTGATGTACCACCATAATTATGATGGTGTTACATGATGTTACTAAAGTGTCCTGGTGATGTACCACCATAATTATGATGGTGTTACATGATGTTACTAAAGTGTCCTGGTGATGTACCACCATAATTATGATGGTGTTACATGATGTTACTAAAGTGTCCTGGTGATGTACCACCATAATTATGATGGAGTTACATGATGTTACTAAAGTGTCCTGGTGATGTACCACCATAATTATGATGGTGTTACATGTTACTAAAGTGTCCTGGTGATGTACCACCATAATTATGATGGTGTTACATGACTAAAGTGTCCTGGTGATGTACCACCATAATTATGATGGAGTTACATGATGTACTAAAGTGTCCTGGTGATGTCCCACCATAATTATGATGGTGTTACATGATGTTACTAAAGTGTCCTGGTGATGTACCACCATAATTATGATGGTGTTACATGTTACTAAAGTGTCCTGGTGATGTACCACCATAATTATGATGGTGTTACATGATGTTACTAAAGTGTCCTGGTGATGTACCACCATAATTATGATGGTGTTACATGATGTTACTAAAGTGACCTGGTGATGTACCACCATAATTATGATGGTGTTACATGATGTGTACTAAAGTGTCCTGGTGATGTGCCACCATAATTATGATGGTGTTACATGATGTTACTAAAGTGTCCTGGTGATGTACCACCATAATTATGATGGTGTTACATGTTACTAAAGTGTCCTGGTGATGTACCACCATAATTATGATGGTGTTACATGATGTTACTAAAGTGTCCTGGTGATGTACCACCATAATTATGATGGTGTTACATGATGTTACTAAAGTGTCCTGGTGATGTACCACCATAATTATGATGGTGTTACATGATGTTACTAAAGTGTCCTGGTGATGTACCACCATAATTATGATGGAGTTACATGATGTTACTAAAGTGTCCTGGTGATGTACCACCATAATTATGATGGAGTTACATGATGTTACTAAAGTGTCCTGGTGATGTACCACCATAATTATGATGGTGTTACATGACTAAAGTGTATGTACTAATTATGATGGAGTTACATGATGTTACTAAAGTGTCCTGGTGATGTACCACCATAATTATGATGGTGTTACATGATGTTACTAAAGTGTCCTGGTGATGTACCACCATAATTATGATGGTGTTACATGATGTACTAAAGTGTCCTGGTGATGTACCACCATAATTATGATGGTGTTACATGATGTTACTAAAGTGTCCTGGTGATGTACCACCATAATTATGATGGTGTTACATGATGTTACTAAAGTGTCCTGGTGATGTACCACCATAATTATGATGGAGTTACATGATGTTACTAAAGTGTCCTGGTGATGTACCACCATAATTATGATGGTGTTACATGTTACTAAAGTGTCCTGGTGATGTACCACCATAATTATGATGGTGTTACATGATGTTACTAAAGTGTCCTGGTGATGTACCACCATAATTATGATGGTGTTACATGATGTTACTAAAGTGTCCTGGTGATGTACCACCATAATTATGATGGTGTTACATGTTACTAAAGTGTCCTGGTGATGTACCACCATAATTATGATGGTGTTACATGATGTTACTAAAGTGTCCTGGTGATGTACCACCATAATTATGATGGTGTTACATGATGTTACTAAAGTGTCCTGGTGATGTACCACCATAATTATGATGGTGTTACATGACTAAAGTGTCCTGGTGACTAAAGTGTGTTACATGATTTACTGGTGATGTACCACCATAATTATGATGGAGTTACATGATGTTACTAAAGTGTCCTGGTGATGTACCACCATAATTATGATGGAGTTACATGATGTTACTAAAGTGTCCTGGTGATGTACCACCATAATTATGATGGTGTTACATGTTACTAAAGTGTCCTGGTGATGTACCACCATAATTATGATGGAGTTACATGATGTTACTAAAGTGTCCTGGTGATGTACCACCATAATTATGATGGTGTTACATGATGTTACTAAAGTGTCCTGGTGATGTACCACCATAATTATGATGGTGTTACATGATGTTACTAAAGTGTCCTGGTGATGTACCACCATAATTATGATGGTGTTACATGATGTTACTAAAGTGTCCTGGTGATGTACCACCATAATTATGATGGTGTTACATGATGTTACTAAAGTGTCCTGGTGATGTACCACCATAATTATGATGGCGTTACATGTTACTAAAGTGTCCTGGTGATGTTAATTATGATGGTGTTACATGATGTTACTAAAGTGTCCTGGTGATGTACCACCATAATTATGATGGTGTTACATGTTACTAAAGTGTCCTGGTGATGTACCACCATAATTATGATGGTGTTACATGATGTTACTAAAGTGTCCTGGTGATGTACCACCATAATTATGATGGTGTTACATGATGTTACTAAAGTGTCCTGGTGATGTACCACCATAATTATGATGGTGTTACATGATGTTACTAAAGTGTCCTGGTGATGTACCACCATAATTATGATGGAGTTACATGATGTTACTAAAGTGTCCTGGTGATGTACCACCATAATTATGATGGAGTTACATGATGTTACTAAAGTGTCCTGGTGATGTACCACCATAATTATGATGGTGTTACATGATGTTACTAAAGTGTCCTGGTGATGTACCACCATAATTATGATGGTGTTACATGATGTTACTAAAGTGTCCTGGTGATGTACCACCATAATTATGATGGAGTTACATGATGTTACTAAAGTGTCCTGGTGATGTACCACCATAATTATGATGGTGTTACATGATGTTACTAAAGTGTCCTGGTGATGTACCACCATAATTATGATGGTGTTACATGATGTTACTAAAGTGTCCTGGTGATGTACCACCATAATTATGATGGAGTTACATGATGTTACTAAAGTGTCCTGGTGATGTACCACCATAATTATGATGGTGTTACATGATGTTGCTAAAGTGTCCTGGTGATGTACCACCATAAATATGATGGTGTTACATGATGTTACTAAAGTGTCCTGGTGATGTGCCACCATAATTATGATGGTGTTACATGATGTTACTAAAGTGTCCTGGTGATGTACCACCATAATTATGATGGTGTTACATGTTACTAAAGTGTCCTGGTGATGTACCACCATAATTATGATGGAGTTACATGATGTTACTAAAGTGTCCTGGTGATGTACCACCATTATTATGATGGTGTTACATGATGTTACTAAAGTGTCCTGGTGATGTACCACCATAATTATGATGGTGTTACATGTTACTATGATGTTACTAAAAAGTGTCCTGGTGATGTACCACCATAATTATGATGGTGTTACATGATGTTACTAAAGTGTCCTGGTGATGTACCACCATAATTATGATGGTGTTACATGATGTGTCCTGGTGACTAAATGTGTCCTGGTGATGTACCACCATAATTATGATGGAGTTACATGATGTTACTAAAGTGTCCTGGTGATGTACCACCATAATTATGATGGTGTTACATGATGTTACTAAAGTGTCCTGGTGATGTACCACCATAATTATGATGGTGTTACATGTTACTAAAGTGTCCTGGTGATGTACCACCATAATTATGATGGTGTTACATGTTACTAAAGTGTCCTGGTGATGTACCACCATAATTATGATGGTGTTACATGATGTTACTAAAGTGTCCTGGTGATGTACCACCATAATTATGATGGTGTTACATGATGTTACTAAAGTGTCCTGGTGATGTACCACCATAATTATGATGGTGTTACATGATGTTACTAAAGTGTCCTGGTGATGTACCACCATAATTATGATGGTGTTACATGATGTTACTAAAGTGTCCTGGTGATGTACCACCATAATTATGATGGAGTTACATGATGTTACTAAAGTGTCCTGGTGATGTACCACCATAATTATGATGGTGTTACATGATGTTACTAAAGTGTCCTGGTGATGTACCACCATAATTATGATGGAGTTACATGATGTTACTAAAGTGTCCTGGTGATGTACCACCATAATTATGATGGTGTTACATGTTACTAAAGTGTCCTGGTGATGTACCACCATAATTATGATGGTGTTACATGTTACTAAAGTGTCCTGGTGATGTACCACCATAATTATGATGGTGTTACATGTTACTAAAGTGTCCTGGTGATGTACCACCATAATTATGATGGTGTTACATGATGTTACTAAAGTGTCCTGGTGATGTACCACCATAATTATGATGGTGTTACATGATGTTACTAAAGTGTCCTGGTGATGTACCACCATAATTATGATGGAGTTACATGATGTTACTAAAGTGTCCTGGTGATGTACCACCATAATTATGATGGAGTTACATGATGTTACTAAAGTGTCCTGGTGATGTACCACCATAATTATGATGGTGTTACATGTTACTAAAGTGTCCTGGTGATGTACCACCATAATTATGATGGAGTTACATGATGTTACTAAAGTCTCCTGGTGATGTACCACCATAATTATGATGGTGTTACATGTTACTAAAGTGTCCTGGTGATGTACCACCATAATTATGATGGTGTTACATGTTACTAAAGTGTCCTGGTGATGTACCACCATAATTATGATGGTGTTACATGATGTTACTAAAGTGTCCTGGTGATGTACCACCATAATTATGATGGTGTTACATGATGTTACTAAAGTGTCCTGGTGATGTACCACCATAATTATGATGGAGTTACATGATGTTACTAAAGTGTCCTGGTGATGTACCACCATAATTATGATGGTGTTACATGTTACTAAAGTGTCCTGGTGATGTACCACCATAATTATGATGGAGTTACATGATGTTACTAAAGTGTCCTGGTGATGTACCACCATAATTATGATGGTGTTACATGATGTTACTAAAGTGTCCTGGTGATGTACCACCATAATTATGATGGTGTTACATGATGTTACTAAAGTGTCCTGGTGATGTACCACCATAATTATGATGGAGTTACATGATGTTACTAAAGTGTCCTGGTGATGTACCACCATAATTATGATGGAGTTACATGATGTTACTAAAGTGTCCTGGTGATGTACCACCATAATTATGATGGTGTTACATGTTACTAAAGTGTCCTGGTGATGTACCACCATAATTATGATGGTGTTACATGTTACTAAAGTGTCCTGGTGATGTACCACCATAATTATGATGGAGTTACATGATGTTACTAAAGTGTCCTGGTGATGTACCACCATAATTATGATGGAGTTACATGATGTTACTAAAGTGTCCTGGTGATGTACCACCATAATTATGATGGTGTTACATGTTACTAAAGTGTCCTGGTGATGTACCACCATAATTATGATGGAGTTACATGATGTTACTAAAGTGTCCTGGTGATGTACCACCATAATTATGATGGTGTTACATGATGTTACTAAAGTGTCCTGGTGATGTACCACCATAATTATGATGGTGTTACATGATGTTACTAAAGTGTCCTGGTGATGTACCACCATAATTATGATGGTGTTACATGATGTTGCTAAAGTGTCCTGGTGATGTACCACCATAATTATGATGGTGTTACATGTTACTAAAGTGTCCTGGTGATGTGCCACCATAATTATGATGGTGTTACATGTTACTAAAGTGCCCTGGTGATGTACCACCATAATTATGATGGTGTTACATGTTACTAAAGTGTCCTGGTGATGTGCCACCATAATTATGATGGTGTTACATGATGTTACTAAAGTGTCCTGGTGATGTACCACCATAATTATGATGGTGTTACATGTTACTAAAGTGTCCTGGTGATGTGCCACCATAATTATGATGGTGTTACATGATGTTACTAAAGTGTCCTGGTGATGTACCACCATAATTATGATGGAGTTACATGATGTTACTAAAGTGCCCTGGTGATGTACCACCATAATTATGATGGTGTTACATGTTACTAAAGTGTCCTGGTGATGTGCCACCATAATTATGATGGTGTTACATGTTACTAAAGTGTCCTGGTGATGTACCACCATAATTATGATGGTGTTACATGTTACTAAAGTGTCCTGGTGATGTGCCACCATAATTATGATGGTGTTACATGTTACTAAATTGTCCTGGTGATGTACCACCATAATTATGATGGTGTTACATGTTACTAAAGTGTCCTGGTGATGTACCACCATAATTATGATGGTGTTACATGATGTTACTAAAGTGTCCTGGTGATGTACCACCATAATTATGATGGTGTTACATGTTACTAAAGTGTCCTGGTAATGTACCACCGTAATTATGATGGTGTTACATGATGTTACTAAAGTGTCCTGGTGATGTACCACCATAATTATGATGGTGTTACATGTTACTAAAGTGTCCTGGTGATGTACCACCATAATTATGATGGTGTTACATGATGTTACTAAAGTGTCCTGGTGATGTACCACCATAATTATGATGGTGTTACATGATGTTACTAAAGTGTCCTGGTGATGTACCACCATAATTATGATGGAGTTACATGATGTTACTAAAGTGTCCTGGTGATGTACCACCATAATTATGATGGAGTTACATGATGTTACTAAAGTGTCCTGGTGATGTACCACCATAATTATGATGGTGTTACATGATGTTACTAAAGTGTCCTGGTGATGTACCACCATAATTATGATGGTGTTACATGATGTTACTAAAGTGTCCTGGTGATGTACCACCATAATTATGATGGAGTTACATGATGTTACTAAAGTGTCCTGGTGATGTACCACCATAATTATGATGGAGTTACATGATGTTACTAAAGTGTCCTGGTGATGTACCACCATAATTATGATGGTGTTACATGATGTTACTAAAGTGTCCTGGTGATGTACCACCATAATTATGATGGTGTTACATGATGTTACTAAAGTGTCCTGGTGATGTACCACCATAATTATGATGGAGTTACATGATGTGTCCTGGTGATGTACCACCATAATTATGATGGTGTTACATGTTACTAAAGTGTCCTGGTGATGTACCACCATAATTATGATGGTGTTACATGTGTACTAAAGTGTCCTGGTGATGTACCACCATAATTATGATGGTGTTACATGTTACAAAGTGATGTACCACCATAATTATGATGGAGTTACATGTTACTGCCCTGGTGATGTACCACCATAAAAGTGTCCTGGTGATGTACCACCATAATTATGATGGTGTTACATGTTACTAAAGTGTCCTGGTGATGTACCACCATAATTATGATGGTGTTACATGTTACTAAAGTGTCCTGGTGATGTACCACCATAATTATGATGGTGTTACATGTTACTAAAGTGTCCTGGTGATGTACCACCATAATTATGATGGTGTTACATGATGTTACTAAAGTGTCCTGGTGATGTACCACCATAATTATGATGGTGTTACATGATGTTACTAAAGTGTCCTGGTGATGTACCACCATAATTATGATGGAGTTACATGATGTTACTAAAGTGTCCTGGTGATGTACCACCATAATTATGATGGAGTTACATGATGTTACTAAAGTGTCCTGGTGATGTACCACCATAATTATGATGGTGTTACATGTTACTAAAGTGTCCTGGTGATGTACCACCATAATTATGATGGAGTTACATGATGTTACTAAAGTGTCCTGGTGATGTACCACCATAATTATGATGGTGTTACATGTTACTAAAGTGTCCTGGTGATGTACCACCATAATTATGATGGTGTTACATGTTACTAAAGTGTCCTGGTGATGTACCACCATAATTATGATGGTGTTACATGATGTTACTAAAGTGTCCTGGTGATGTACCACCATAATTATGATGGTGTTACATGATGTTACTAAAGTGTCCTGGTGATGTACCACCATAATTATGATGGAGTTACATGATGTTACTAAAGTGTCCTGGTGATGTACCACCATAATTATGATGGAGTTACATGATGTTACTAAAGTGTCCTGGTGATGTACCACCATAATTATGATGGTGTTACATGTTACTAAAGTGTCCTGGTGATGTACCACCATAATTATGATGGAGTTACATGATGTTACTAAAGTGTCCTGGTGATGTACCACCATAATTATGATGGTGTTACATGATGTTACTAAAGTGTCCTGGTGATGTACCACCATAATTATGATGGTGTTACATGATGTTACTAAAGTGTCCTGGTGATGTACCACCATAATTATGATGGAGTTACATGATGTTACTAAAGTGTCCTGGTGATGTACCACCATAATTATGATGGAGTTACATGATGTTACTAAAGTGTCCTGGTGATGTACCACCATAATTATGATGGTGTTACATGTTACTAAAGTGTCCTGGTGATGTACCACCATAATTATGATGGTGTTACATGTTACTAAAGTGTCCTGGTGATGTACCACCATAATTATGATGGAGTTACATGATGTTACTAAAGTGTCCTGGTGATGTACCACCATAATTATGATGGAGTTACATGATGTTACTAAAGTGTCCTGGTGATGTACCACCATAATTATGATGGTGTTACATGTTACTAAAGTGTCCTGGTGATGTACCACCATAATTATGATGGAGTTACATGATGTTACTAAAGTGTCCTGGTGATGTACCACCATAATTATGATGGTGTTACATGATGTTACTAAAGTGTCCTGGTGATGTACCACCATAATTATGATGGTGTTACATGATGTTACTAAAGTGTCCTGGTGATGTACCACCATAATTATGATGGTGTTACATGATGTTGCTAAAGTGTCCTGGTGATGTACCACCATAATTATGATGGTGTTACATGTTACTAAAGTGTCCTGGTGATGTGCCACCATAATTATGATGGTGTTACATGTTACTAAAGTGCCCTGGTGATGTACCACCATAATTATGATGGTGTTACATGTTACTAAAGTGTCCTGGTGATGTGCCACCATAATTATGATGGTGTTACATGATGTTACTAAAGTGTCCTGGTGATGTACCACCATAATTATGATGGTGTTACATGTTACTAAAGTGTCCTGGTGATGTGCCACCATAATTATGATGGTGTTACATGATGTTACTAAAGTGTCCTGGTGATGTACCACCATAATTATGATGGAGTTACATGATGTTACTAAAGTGCCCTGGTGATGTACCACCATAATTATGATGGTGTTACATGTTACTAAAGTGTCCTGGTGATGTGCCACCATAATTATGATGGTGTTACATGTTACTAAAGTGTCCTGGTGATGTACCACCATAATTATGATGGTGTTACATGTTACTAAAGTGTCCTGGTGATGTGCCACCATAATTATGATGGTGTTACATGTTACTAAAGTGTCCTGGTGATGTACCACCATAATTATGATGGTGTTACATGATGTTACTAAAGTGTCCTGGTGATGTACCACCATAATTATGATGGTGTTACATGATGTTACTAAAGTGTCCTGGTGATGTACCACCATAATTATGATGGTGTTACATGATGTTACTAAAGTGTCCTGGTGATGTACCACCATAATTATGATGGTGTTACATGATGTTACTAAAGTGCCCTGGTGATGTACCACCATAATTATGATGGTGTTACATGATGTTACTAAAGTGTCCTGGTGATGTACCACCATAATTATGATGGTGTTACATGATGTTACTAAAGTGTCCTGGTGATGTACCACCATAATTATGATGGTGTTACATGATGTTACTAAAGTGTCCTGGTGATGTACCACCATAATTATGATGGTGTTACATGATGTTACTAAAGTGTCCTGGTGATGTACCACCATAATTATGATGGTGTTACATGATGTTACTAAAGTGTCCTGGTGATGTACCACCATAATTATGATGGTGTTACATGATGTTACTAAAGTGTCCTGGTGATGTACCACCATAATTATGATGGTATTACATGATGTTACTAAAGTGTCCTGGTAATGTGCCACCATAACAGAATTAATATTTGAAGTGTTCTTTAAGATCCCAGGTAAATTAACTGAAAAGTAAAAAACAGGTAAAGAAGCCTTTCTTGGCCGTTATAAGCTGACCCTCTCCTAATAGTCTTTCTTGGCCGTTATAAGCTGACCCTCTCCTAATAGTCTTTCTTGGCCGTTATAAGCTGTCCCTCTCCTAATAGTCTTTCTTGGCCGTTATAAGCTGACTCTCTCCTAATAGTCTTTCTTGGCCGTTATAAGCTGTCCCTCTCCTAATAGTCTTTCTTGGCCGTTATAAGCTGACTCTCTCCTAATAGTCTTTCTTGGCCGTTATAAGCTGACTCTCTCCTAATAGTCTTTCTTGGCCGTTATAAGCTGACCCTCTCCTAATAGTCTTTCTTGGCCGTTATAAGCTGACTCTCTCCTAATAGTCTTTCTTGGCCGTTATAAGCTGACCCTCTCCTAATAGTCTTTCTTGGCCGTTATAAGCTGACTCTCTCCTAATAGTCTTTCTTGGCCGTTATAAGCTGACTCTCTCCTAATAGTCTTTCTTGGCCGTTATAAGCTGACTCTCTCCTAATAGTCTTTCTTGGCCGTTATAAGCTGACTCTCTCCTAATAGTCTTTCTTGGCCGTTATAAGCTGACTCTCTCCTAATAGTCTTGGCCGTTATAAGCTGACTCTCTCCTAATAGTCTTTCTTGGCCGTTATAAGCTGACCCTCTCCTAATAGTCTTTCTTGGCCGTTATAAGCTGACCCTCTCCTAATAGTCTTTCTTGGCCGTTATAAGCTGACCCTCTCCTAATAGGGTTAATTTTTATCAAAAGTGGGATTGAATAAATTTTCTTTAAGTTAGACAGTTTTGATTTCTTCCTTTTATTATTTACACAGTTTTAACTTAAATGTCTAATTGGACGGTCGGTCGGTCGGTCGGTCGGTCGGTCGGTCGGTCGGTCGGTCGGTCGGTCGGTCGGTCGGTCGGTCGGCCCATTAGCAAATTATTATTTAAAAAATATATATATAGATAGATACCGAAAGCGAGACACCAAACATATAAATAAATACACATTGGTAATTATTATATAGTGTAGGTGAAATATATAACAATCTGAAAATTGTAGTCAAAGTTATTCTTAAACTCAATAAAACTGAGAAAAATAAAATCAGACATCTTCGAAACCCAACACATGTTTTTTCTCGAAAACTGCTGTTTATCATTCATTTTAGTTCATTTCTTGTTTATAATTCAGTTTAATTTCCATGTTGAGGGGCCCTCCAAACCTAAAGTGCCAAGGTCTAAATCCGGCCTTGGCCTAGGGGTCCGTAGAGTGGTCCCTACACCCCAACAGTATCGAAATTGTTGGCCCTTCAGACATCCTGCTAAATACTGCAGGTCTGTGGTGCAGTGCCCGGTCTGTGGTGCCGTAGTGGATCATGCTGATACATCTTGCAGTCTTCCTCCCACTTATCTTAATTGCAATGAAACTCATCCTTCTTTTTCCCGCCAACGTCAGGTCTATATGAACATGAAATCCGTTGTCTTAAGGAGAGCGAAGGTCTTACTTATGCTATGGCTGTCTCTAGGCTCTGCCTTCAGGGAAATCTTCCTCGTATTCCTTATTCTCGAGTAACTAGGAGACCTCCAGCCTTGACAGTCCCCCCGCCTACCAGCTCCTCTGGTGTCATGTCTTCCGGGGTCACCCCCGATTAATTCTTTTGCGGTTTTGCCCTCTGAAACCCCACACCTCCGCACCTCTTCCTACTTTTACTTCTTCATCTCACCCGCTAGTTTCTCAGTCTGTGAGAGACCTCGCACACCTGCACCTTCTTTGTGCCCATCACCTGCGAAGTTGAACCTGTCTCCTAAGCCCAAGTCTCTTCACATTCCTCCGAGGCTCACAATTGCCTTGGTTCCTACTTCTCACCCCTTTTCTAACTCTCACACGAAGGTGGAGGTTAACCCCCCTCGTGTGGTCCCCTCTTCTCCTTTGCCCCCCAGACTTCTCCTCCAGTCCCCTTCCAGCCTCCTCTCCTTTTCCACCGCAGGACTCTTCTGTCCCCATCGGCACATCTCTCCAGGTTCATACTCCCTTCCCCTCTCAGACTTCATTTGTTTCCTCCATAGTTTCCCTGATCTCTACTTGCTCTACCCGACCTGTCTCTGAAGTCATGGTATTGGCATCTTCCTTGTCCGCTGAAACACTTGATGCTATCTCCGACTATATTGTGGAGACGAAACCCTCGATGGACACAAGTGTGCCTCCTGCCCCTTCTTATTTTTCACAACCCTTGCAGCAGTGTTTTCCTTCACAGCATTCTGATTCCTCCTTGTTTACACGCTTTCTGTTGCCTCCATACATTGACTTCAATGACCCTACTGGTCGTAGATTTTATCAATTCTAATTGTTGGAATACTTGTCCTTGTGAATAATGACTTATTTACAATGGAATATTCATGGGCTCAGGGGTATTCGGGGAGAGCTCCATGTGAGGGAAAAGTTCATTATATAGGAATGATGGAAGTATGAATGAATGCTGGTGGTAGTTTGTTGGGTAGTATGCTTGATTCTGTCAGGTGGATGCATCATTCCAGCTCCCCACCCCCTCCCTTCTGCACCCAGTGGGAGGTGATGAGTGTCTTTCCAACCGGTTGTCAGTCACTTGGCTTTCGGCTCCCATCAAATCTGTAAGTATTCGTTCCATTCCTGTTTAATTGGCTTACAGTCTACTTAACGCTAAGGAGTATATCATAGTTGTACAGTAGGATAGTAATTATTTCATAGTTGTACAGTAGAATATTAATTATAAATGAATAAAAATTTGTATCATACAAAGATATATTTATATTCGAAAATGCTTTTTGTGAAAATAATGATTCAATTATATTCCTGTCGACAATGGATAAAAGGTTCAAAGTGATTGTTTCAGTTATGATGTGGGAGTACATAGGTGAGTAAGTGTGTACTGAGTATTTAGCATTTAGTCTAGGGTGATTAAGTGGCTTTTGAGAAGAGTCTTAAATTGATTTTCAGACTGGGTTACTTTAATATCTTCTGGTAATGAATTCCATATTTTAGGGCCCTTTATGTGCATAGAGTTTTTACAGTGTGATATGGACACGAGGTATATTAAAAATAGATCTGTGTCTTGTGTTGTGGTCATGTGTCCTGTTTAGGTTGGTGAGGAGAAGTTTGAGTGGGGGTTTATATTTGCGTGTATTGTTCTGTGTATGTAGTAGGTACATGAATAAGTATGGATGTTCTTAATGGTGAGCAGATCCAGACTTTTGAAAATTGGTGGAGTATGCTGGCGGGAGTGGGAATTTGTTATTCTTACTGCTGCCTTTTGCTGGGTTATTAGGGGTTTTAGGCGATTGAATGTTGTTGATCCCCATGCACAAATTCCATATGTAAGATAAGGGTATAAGAGTGAATGGTACAGTGCCAGGAGAGCTGATTGTGGAACGTAGTACCTTATCTTTGATAGTATGCCTTGGAGATTTTCTTGGTGATTTGTTTTATGTGTGTCCGGAACTTAAGGCTACTGTCAAGGTGGATACCTAGGAATTTTCCCTCTGTGAGTCTTGTGACTGATGATCCATTTAGCGTGATGTTAATTGAATCATTTGCAGCTTTGTTTAAAATCTGAATGAAATAGGTTTTATCAGTGTTCAGGGTAAGTTTGTTTGTCATCATCCAGGCAGATATTTTCTGTAATTCGGCATTTACTGTGTTTGCTAGTATGACTGTGTTTGGGTGGGAAAAGACATATGTAGTGTCATCTGCAAATAATATGGGTTTGAGTAGCTGTGATGCATTCGGTAGATCATTGATGCAGATGAAAAAGAGGAGTGGTCCAAGGACGCTTCCTTGTGGGACTCCTACTGTGATTGGTTGGGTGGAGGAGTTTGCATCATTTGCATACACATATTGAGTTCTGTTACTAAGGTATGACTTTAGGTAGTTGAAGGAGTGGCCTCTGATACCATAGTGCATTAATTTGGAGTACAGCAGTTCATGGTCGACTGTATCGAAAGCTTTACGTAAATCAATGAAAATGCCCAGCGGGACTTCTTTCTTTTCAAGTGGGGTATATATTAGTTCTAGCATGTATACGATAACAGCATCATTTGTGCTTTTATTATTTCTGAATCCAAACTGACAAGGGTTTAATATGTTGTGTGAAACGAGGTAGGAATAGATCCGTCTATGAATTAATTTTTCAAAGATTTTAGAGAGCAATGGTAAGTTAGATATTGGTCTATAGTTATTCAAGTCAGCTTGGTCACCTCCTTTATGGATCGGAGTGACCCTCGCTCTTTTGAGGATTGTTGGGAAGGTAGATGATTCAATGGATTTGTTAAAGAGCGTTGCAATAATTGGTGACAATACTTGAGAAGCTTTTTTGTACATAAAAGTTGTTTATGTCTCCTGCCTTGTTTTTAAGGGTGTTTATGATGAGCGTAACTTCAATGGGGTTGGTTGTAGCTAGGAATAGCGTATTTGGGTAGGTACCTATGAGGTAGTCTGATGGACGGGTGTTTGTGCTGGACGGTCTGTTTGCTGTTTCGGTTGGAGTGAGTAGGGGTTCATCTGATTTTGTATGTTTGATTGCTTTGTTTTTGGATAACTTTTTAGTTCCAAGAATTTCAGATAGAGTTTTCCAGGTTTTTTTCATATCTCCTTTGATGTTATGTAATCTATTTTCATAATACAATTTTCTTGTCCTTCTTATCAGGCAGGTAAGTGCTCACGAGTAACTTTTCGACTGTTCTCTAGTTATTTGACCCATTCTATACTGTTTTTCATATTTGTGCTTTGTGTTAATGGATTTGAGGATGCTTGGTGTTAGCCAGGGATTATTCAGTCTCTTTGCTGTGATCTGTTTAGTTTTTCTGGGGCAATGTCTGTTATAGAGGCATTGGGCTTTTTTTTAGAAAATTATTTATACATATACATATCTGTATATGTTTTGAGCTCATTTTACCAGTCGATGTTATTCATAGATGCTATAAAGTTGTTAACTGTTGTCTTGTTATGTAGTCTGACGGTTACTTTAGTAATGTCTTGTGGCAGTTTGCCCAGATTAGTTATGAGAAAGGTTGGGTCATCATAATGTTTGCTTAAGGATCTGACATTGTAGTTAAAGATGGTTATGTTATTGTTTGCACTGAGTAATGTCTTTGCTTGGTCTGCTGTGTAGTAATTACAGTTACTGGTTGATTCGTGTAATTCATTTCGTAAAAAGTTTACATCAGGATCTATGTCTGTAATCATAGGATGAGAGTAATTTTACAAACTAGATTTTCTGAGTAAAATGATATAAGATTTATATTGAATCTACAACTAGACTTATGACTAAGACTCCGTGATTAATCTAAAACTTGTAAAAATTTGAAGGAAAAAGGGATTATTACAGAATAGATAATTCAGATATACACTTAAGCATCTAATAGCACCTTAATTATTTTAACAAGTGAGTTTATGAACTACAGTAGATATTTACAGCTGAAATAAAGGAGCTAATGAATATAATAATAAAAGAATGTATTAAAAGCAAAATCAGTAGCAACTGAGGTAGTCAATAGCACCTGGAGTATTTTAATGGCAAAATAGTGAACTTATTACACTTTAGCCCCTGAGAATAGCACCTTGATTATTTTAACAAATGTGATTATATGAACTAAGGTAGTTATATAAAGCTAAATTAAAGGAGAAAATATATAAGGGACTAAACTAAGTAATGGTAAACAAAGTTCAATGGACAGATAGTCACTATGATATAATATTGATTTGGGAGTAAGATCTGACCTGTAATGTATAATAAGTTGAGCAATTAATTGCACTGTAAAAAGTAGAGAAATATGAAGTAGCTGCTACTAGCTAGCAAAAGATAGTTTTGGGACTCACACAATAATGTAATTGGAATGTACACTAATTGTACACACAATATAAAAGGGACTAAAAGAAGTAGTGGTAAACAGAATTAAATGGACAGGCAGCAACCATGAATAACATTATGAGAAATTAAAAGCAATTAAAAAGTAAAAAGTATTTGAGGTAGCTGGTATTAGCTAGTAAAAGAAGGAAAAAAATAATAATGCACAATAATATAATAGTAACGTACACTATATGCACCACACGTATATATGTGTTAAGGACACTTATCTAATCTGTTACAGAAATGTCAGCTTTTCTAAGGAAGGTAGAGAAATCATGTTCGTTTGAGATGGTATATTGTTGTCCTGTTGATGTTTTCCTTACTAGTATTTTCCCATCTCGAGTGAAACACTGATGTATTTTGTTTTCCTGTTTAAGTTTTCTCAACCTGAACAGAAGGGTTTGACGTTTTCTCGTTAGACACTCATTGATGAACACTCCATTTTTCATTGTAATTGCTGATTTAATTAAGTCCTTTCTTTTATCATATAAGAACATAAGAACGAAGGAACACTGCAGCAGGCCTACTGGCCCATGCGAGGCAGGTCCAAGTCTCCTACCGGCTTAAGCCAATGCACCCAACCTAGTCAGGTCAGGTCACATTGAATTAAGGGAGGAACACGGCAACCGACCTGGTAGCTCAAGCTATCAGGTCCAACTCACACCCACCCACATCCACTAATGTATTTATCCAACCTATTTTTAAAGCTACACAACGTTCTGGCCTCAGACCGGGCCGCGGGGGCGTTGACCCCCGGAACTCTCTCCAGGTAAACTCCAGGTATAACTGTACTCGGGAGTTTGTTCCACTCATCCACAACTCTATTACCAAACCAGTACTTTCCTATATCCTTCCTGAATCTGAATTTTTCCAACTTAAAACCATTGCTGCGAGTCCTGTCTAGGCTAGATATTTTCAGCACACTATTTACATCCCCTTTATTTATTCCTGTCTTCCATTTATACACCTCAATCATATCCCCCCTAATTCTACGTCTTTCTAGAGAGTGCAGATTCAGGGCCCTTAGTCTATCCTCATAGGGAAGGTTTCTGATACATGGGATCAACTTTGTCATCCTCCTTTGTACATTTTCCAGAGAATTTATATCCATTCTGTAATACGGTGACCAAAACTGTGCAGCATAATCTAAATGAGGCCTAACCAATGATGTATAGAGTTGAAGAACAACCTGAGGACTCCTATTATTTATGCTTCTTGATATGAAGCCAAGGATTCTATTAGCTTTATTGCGAACACTTATGCACTGTTGTCTTGGTTTCAGATTACTGCTAACCAGAACTCCTAAATCTTTTTCGCAATCCGTAATATTAAGATCTACATTATTTAGTTTATGTGTGGCATGGTTATTGTCCTGTCCAACATTTAGAACTTTGCATTTGTCTATATTAAACTGCATCTGCCACTTCTCCGACCACTGCATCAGTCTATTCAAATCTTCCTGGAGTGCTCGAATGTCCTCGTCAGAATGAATTCGACGGCCTATTTTGGTGTCATCGGCAAACTTGCCGATGTCGCTCTTTATGCCCTCATCTATGTCGTTTATGTAGATTGTGAACAGCAGGGGGCCCAACACTGACCCCTGTGGAACACCGCTCGTGACGCTTCCCCACTCTGATTTCTCCCCATTTATGCAAACTCTCTGCTGCCTATTTGTCAACCATGCCTCTATCCAGGAAAAAAATTCTCCTCCTATTCCATGTGCTTTAATTTTCCTCAATAGTCTCTGATGTGGGACCCTGTCAAAAGCCTTACTGAAGTCCATATACACAATATCAAATTCATTACCATGATCTACCTCCTCAAATACCTTAGTGAAAAAAGTTAATAAATTCGTAAGGCAGGAACGCCCCTTTGTAAAACCATGCTGAGATTCGTTGATTAATTTATGCTTTTCAAGGTGGCTACGAACTGCCTCGGCAATTATTGATTCCATAAATTTTCCCACTATGGAGGTTAGGCTTATTGGTCTATAGTTCGAAGCTAAGGACCTGTCACCTGTTTTGAAAATAGGTATCACATTTGCCATTTTCCACTTATCTGGCACCATGCCAGTTTGTAGTGATATGTTGAAAAGATTAGCCAAAGGTGTGCTAAGCTCCTCTTTACATTCCTTTAGAACCCTTGCATACAGTTCATCAGGGCCTGGGGATTTGTTAGGTTTTAATTTATCTATTTGCCTAAGGACCATGTCACTTGTGACCCTAATCGTGCACAGTTTATTATCGTCCTGTTCTACATAATTTATCATTACTGGAATATCGCTGGTATCCTCCTGTGTAAAAACTGAGAGGAAGTATGTGTTAAAAATTCTACACATTTCCTTATCACTGTCAGTGAGCTGACCCGAGGAACTTTTGAGTGGGCCTATCTTGTCCCTGATCTTACTTCTGTATACCTGAAAGAATCCTTTTGGGTTAGTCTTCGATTCTCTTGCAACTTTAACCTCATAATCTCTTTTTGCTTTTCTAATTCTTTTTTTTATTTCTCTCTTTAACTGAATATATCGATTTCTTAATTGCCCCTCTCCTCTTTTGATTTGCCTATATATGCCTCTCTTTTGACCAATCAGATATTTTAATCTATTGTTCGTCCATTTAGGATCATTTTTGTTTGATCTGATTTCCCTATTTGGAACATAATTTGACTGAGCAGCTAGAACTATGCCCTGGAAAGCATCATATCGGCAACCATCACCACCTACCTGACCCTTAGTCAGGTCATTCCAGTTCAGCCCACCTAAGTAATTTTTCAGTCCTATGAAATCAGTCAAGCGAAAGTCAGGGACGGAGACTTGATTGCCATTATTAGGGGAATTCCATGATATATTAAAACTGAGTGATTTGTGATCACTTTCCCCAAGCTCATCATTAACCTCAAGATTATTAATTAGTGTTTCCCTACTGGCAAGAACCAAGTCAAGGAGGTTATTTCCCCTAGTTGGCTCTGTCACAAACTGTTTTAAAAACAATCCTGGATCGTATCAAGAAAGTCACCTGACTCTAAATTTCCTATCAAATTGCTCCAGTCAATCTGTCTATAGTTGAAATCTCCCATTAGCACAACATTTTCGTATGTAGATGCCTTACGAATTTCGTCCCATAGAAGTTTACTGCACTCCCTATCAAGATTTGGGGCCCTGTAAATCACACCCAAAATTAGTTTTTCTCGGCCCTCGAGAAGCTGTAACCAAACAGATTCAGTGGCTGACGCTTCTAATTTAATATCTTGTCTAACACAACAATTTAAATTGTCTCTGACATACATCGCCACTCCACCACCTTTCCTGTTGACCCTGTCAGTGTGGAATAATTTATAGCCTTGTATGTGACATTCAGAGGGCATCTCTCTATCTTTCAGATCGAGCCAGGTCTCTGTTATAGCAATAATATCTATGTTTCCTGCACTTGCAATTAATCTTAGCTCCTCTATCTTATTTCTTATACTCCTGCTATTAGTATAGTAAACCTTAAGGGAGCTAGTCCCTTGCTGCCCTCTGCTGTCCCCCTTTGTTTGCTGACCTGATCTATTGTCTTTATTTATAACTTCATGCTGAATGCCTTTTATACATTTACTGTTTCCAACCCTAGTGTTGCAACCTGCTTGTTTCCCACACACACCCATACCTCTATCTTCCATCAGTTTAAAATCATAGGCATTTCACCAATGGCCTTCTCAATCGAGTCTGCAAGTGCTACCACCCCAGCCCCAGAGAGATGTACCCCATCCCTTGCATACATATCATGTTTGCCATAAAAGTTGTTCCAGTTGTCAATGAATGGGATTGCAAGTTTCTTGCAGTATCTGTCTAGCCAGCAATTTACACCAATTGCCCTAGACAACCATTCATTTCCTACTCCCCTTCTAGGCAAGATGCTACATATGATTGGGATCCCTCCCTTAGACTTAATGAAATCTATAGCTGACCTGTACTTATCTAGCAGCTCTTCTCTCCTACCCTTCCCAATATCATTTCCACCAGCACTGAGACAGATAATGGGCTTGTTCCCATTACCTGACATGATATTATCCAGCCTGTTGACAATGTCCCCAACACCAGCTCCAGGGAAGCACACTCTATCTCTCATCTTCTTATTCCTATTACAAAAAGCACGGTCAATATATCTTACCTGAGAGTCACCAACCACAAGAATGCACTTACCTCCATTAGCAGGGGCAGTAGTACCCTTACCTTCACTGGCCACTGAAGTACATTCATCCTGAAGAACAGAGAAGCGATTTCCTACCTTCAGATCTTCACTCTTAACTTTCCTTACTCTGATGCGCCTTCCATTACTGTGAACCACTCGCCACTTGTAGCAGGTGCTGGGCTGCACCTCACTGCTGGTAGCCGTTGCTACCTCCCCAACTACAGCCTCCTCACAGCGAGAGACAGACTGCACCTCACTGCTAGAAGCCTCATTCCCCACAACTCCAGCCACCTCACACTCTCTCCCAGACCCATTGAGGTGGACCTTCAGCCTCCTAATCTCCTCCTGGAGAAGCAAGACCTCCTCCTTCAACTCTCCAACCTCAATTTTTAAAACACTGCAGAAGCAAGCCATGCTTTGTAACCGTCCACGCTAATCCCCAAAGCAGCTCAGGGTCTGTGACCTCACGTCATTGTTTGCACGATAACTTTTACGTGGTTCTGTATTATCCTGATAGCAGTTTCTTTGCACTGTTCTTGGGTTATTTCACTAGGAATATGAGGGCTGTTTATTATAACTGCATCAGACAACTTATCTTGTTTGGTTTTGTCGTCTTGGAAATCAAGGCATTCATTCAGTCGAGTGTGCATGTTCTGATTCCAGTCCTTGATTGCTTCTTCAACCTTCATATTTAGGGTTGTTATTTGCTCAGTGTGACTGGCTATAGCTGTTTTCAGAGTATTTTCTGTGTCGGCACTTCCCGATGTAATCTTCTCTTCAAGGTTTTGGATCTTGTTCTTGAGGTTGGTTATCTTGGATTCTCGTCGCGCAAGTGTTGCTTTAATATCTTTGATTTCGCTTTCTAGAGTGACGATGTAGTCCCTGATATTGTCAGGAATAATCATACCTGAGTTATCATGGGTGAATCCTTTGAAGGGAGTGGAGTTGGAGGGGGAGTCAGCCATGTTTGTTGTTGTTGTTCCCTGGGTGGTGGTGGTGAGGGGGGTTGATGATACACCGGCGTCCTGCTGGGTAGACAAGTTGAGCTCTAGGGTCCTTGGTGTTATTCTTTTCTTACTAATGTTGTTTCTTCTGCGATATCCTTTCATAGTATCACTAAAGTAGATACTGTGTAGCTATGGCAGAGAAGGCTTGATTTCCCTGAGCTTGGGTTACGTGATTGTCTGGCAGCAGAGGCAGTGTTTGGGTTAGCAGGGCTGTCTTCCTTAGATCTTCTATTTTGTCAAGATTTGGGTTACATTCTTAGTATTCTTGGGTTGTTTTGTGGTCTACGTGGGTTCATAAAGTTGTACCTTCAATTAGGCCATCACAAGCTTTGATGAGCGATTATTTCTTGAAGAATAAGAGCTGCTAGGATGCCGCTGCTGCCGCTGCTGCCGCTACATATCTAACTTCTACACGCTATAGACTATGCATTATGGCTCTGAGCTGATTCTATTCAATATCAATGTACATATCAGTTGAATATAAAGAACTATACATAAGGATGATTGATTGTAATGCATTACAAATTATAATATATCACAAATCATTGTAAATTATTGAATCAATGGTAGTACAGAATAACAAGAGATCAGTGGAGAGAAAGAGAAGATCAATCGATCTGAATTCATGTGATCTACGGATTCTGAGGAAATATATTTACAAAAAAGAAAGTTTTTAACAGAAAAGACAGACTTGGTGCACACATGTCTTTTACTGTTAAATCTCAGAATTCAGAGAGTTTACCTGGAGAGGGTTTGGGGGTCAATGCCCCCAAGGCCCGGTCTGAGACCAGGCCTCATGATGGATCAGGGTCTGATCAACCAGGCTGTTACTGCTGGCCACACACAAGCTGATGTGCAAACCACAGCCCAGTTGCTTAGGTACTGACTTTAGGTGCCTGTCTAGTGCCTTCTTGAAAACAGCCAGGGGAGTCTATTGGTAATCCCCCTTATGTATGCTGGGAGGCAATTGAACAGTCTTGGGCCCCAGACACTTATTATGTTGTCTCTCAGTGTACTCATGGCACCCCTGCTTTTCATCAGGGGAATGATGCATCTCCTGCCAAGTCTTTTGCTTTAATAGGGAGTGATTTTCATGTGCACGTTTGGTACCAATCCCTCCAGGAACTTCCAAGTGTATATTATCATGTATCTCTCTTGCTTTTATTCAAGGGAATACAGATTAAGGACCTTCAACCGTTCTCAGTAGTTTAGGTGCCTTATCGCACTTATGTGTACCATGAAAGTTCTTTGTACACTCTCCAGGTCAGCAATGTTGCCAACCTTGAATGGTGCCGTTAGTGTACAGCAGTATTCAAGCCTAGAGAGCACAAGCGATTTGAAGAGAATCATCATGGGCTTGGCATCCCTAGTTTTGAAGGTTCTCATTACCCATCCTATCATTTCTCTAGTGGATGAGGTAGATACTTTGTTGTGATCTTTGAAGGCGAGATCCTCTGACATTATCACTCCCAGGTCCTTCACATTACTTTTCCACTCTATTCTATGGTTAGACTTTGTTGTATACCCTGACACGTTCTTAATTTCTTCAAGTTTTCCAAATCTGAGTAGTAGAAATTTCTCCTCATTGAACTTCATATTGTTTTGAGTGGCCCATTCGAAAATTTGTTTGATGTCTGCTTGAAGTCTCACAGTGTCTTCAATGGAGGTCACTGCCATGGTAATCCGGGTGTCATCCACAAAGGAAGACACGGAGCTATGGCTTACATTTTTACCTATTTCAGAAATGAGGATGAGGAATAGAATCGGAGCGAGTACTGTGCCTTGTAGAACAGAGCTTTTTACCGTAGCTGCCTGGGACTTTACTCTGTGTTCTATTTGTCAGGAAGTTGTAGATCCATCTACCAACTTTTCCCATTATTCCTTTATTACGCATTTTGTGTGCTATTACACCATGGTCACACTTGTCGAAAGTTTTTGCAAAGTCTGTGTATACTACATCTGTATTTTGTTTATAGTCTACTGCATGAAGGACCTTGTCATAGTGGTCCAGTAGCTGGGACAGGCAAGAGCGACCTGCTCTAAAACCGTGTTGCCCTGGGTTGTGTAATTGATGGGTATCTAGGTGGTTGGCTATCTTGCTTCTTAGAACCCTCTCAAAGATTTTTATGATATGGGATGTTAGTGCTATCGGTCTGTAGTTCTTTGCAATTGCTTTACTGCCACCTTTGTGGCGTGGGGCTATGTCTGTTGTTTTTAGTGTGTGTGGGATGACCCCTGTGTCCATGCTCCCTCTCCATAAAATGCTGAAGGCACACGATAGGTGCTTCTTGCAATTCTTGATGAACACGGAGTTCCATGAGTCTGGGCCTGGGGCAGAGTGCATGGGCATGTCATTAAATGCCTTTTCAAAGTCTTGTGAAGTTAGAATAATATCCGAGAATTTTGGGATAACCAAATTTGGGTTTCATTCATAAAGAATTCATTTGGATTGTCGACCCTTAGTCTGGGCAGTGGCTCGCTGAATATAAATTAAATATAAAGCTTTTGTTGAAAGTTCAACGGCTTCCCGGTTACTCTGGAATGAAACATGAATCTCCAATACACAACAGTGTCATCAGACGTGCGTTATGAAGCGTGTTATAGTGCAGCTATACTGGGTAAATACATGAATACTAAATAATATTGAACGTGACTCATACAGATAATCAGTGACGAGAGAGAGAGAGAGAGAGAGAGAGAGAGAGAGAGAGAGAGAGAGAGAGAGAGAGAGAGAACAGCAGGGACACATCTGTCAGAACTGGTAGAGGACGGGGCAGAGGACGTGGAAGAGGATGTGGAGGAGGAAGACATCTACAGTCGTCTCACCCTCCACTAACACAGTTCCAGCGGCAGAACCTGAGGACAAATCTGCAAAACAGGAGGTGCAACAAATCATAGTCCACCCTCCCAGGCACCTAGGCTCTGCTCTCGCTGTCACCGGAAGGGGCACACTGCCAACAACTGCCTGCGAGATACCAGCTGCAATTACTGCTACAAGAAAGGACATCAGGAGGACCAGTGTAGGAAGAAAAAGGAACTTGACAGACAGGACCACCTGTTTAGAGACCTGTTCTCGGAACAAACCAGCAGGATCTCTGAATTGGTGAACACTCACACGTCACCCACTCAGCTACTCCTATCCCAGCCCAGCAGGTGGTATTGCGCCTTATACAAGACCACAGACCTACATCCCTGCAGCTGCCTCAGTACCCTACCTCTCTCAAGGGCAGGCACCTTACATGCCCTACACACCCACCACCTCAAGCTGACCACATCATCATGAGGAGCCAGTCTATCAGCATTCTGTCGGCCAACATTAGAGGTTTCATTACTAATGTTGGAGAGCTCACACATAGTTTTGTGAACACTCGACGTCCCGACATGATAGCTGTTGTTGAAACATTATTGGATGACAGGACTCCAGAAAATTTTGCAAGAATTGTTGGCTACACCTCATGGATGAGAAGAGACAGGCAAGGGCAAGGAGGAGGTGTTGCTGTGTGCTTCTCTAAAAGTGTTCATGCCCAGCACATTGATGTTGCCACCCCTACACATATTGAAATGATGTTCTTCAAGCTATGCATAAACACTAGTACCTCTGTACTAGCATGTGCAATGTACAGACCTCAGTGGCAACATGCAGACCCCATCAACTTCCTAATGGAAAATATTGACTCCCTTCTGCTACAACACAACTGTCAACATATCATAATTGTTGGTGACCTCAACCAGCACCTTATACAGAGGGACTTTGATGACCTTCTTGCAGTGTTTGACATGAGAAACTTTGTTGATTTCCCTACTCACATCTCTGGCTCCTCCCTTGACCCAGTAGTGAGTGATCTGGCAGAAGGCATAGTCACTTGTCAGCCCCTCGGCTATGTTGGATCGTCTGACCACAAGGCTGTTTTTACGACACTTAAGATCCCAACAGAACGAGGTGAGGAGTCCACACGCACAACCTGGCTATGGGAAAGAGGTAATTGGCCAGCCCTTCGCTCTGAGCTCACCACCACCGATTGGAATGCTCTTCTCCAAGGGGATGTTGACAACCAAGTGAAAGCCTTCACTGGACACATCCTTAATCTACAACAAGAACACATTCCTCACCGGCAATATGTGACGAAACCTACAGATCAGCCTTGGTTTGGCTTTTGTTGTAGAGAGGCTGCTACTGCTAAGTACAAAGCATGGCGAAGGTATAAGAGACATCCTACCACCTATAACAGGAACTTGCACAGGCAAGCCTGTAGGCATATGGGTGACGTTCAAAAGTGGGCCATTGCTAAATGGGAGGTGGACACTAAAAGAAAGCTAGCATCAGGTAGGGTAGACTCCAAAACCTGGTGGTCCCTGGTCAAGGACAGACAAGGTTATCTGCCTGATGAACTCATTCCACCTCTAAATCGACAGGATGGGACCACCTCTACTAGTAGTCAAGAGAAGGCGGACCTCTTTGCTGAACATTTTGCTACCAAAATGCAAGTTCCTGATCCAGCAAGGGACCCTCCTTGGCTAGCTGCAAGAACTGTGTCCAAACTGTCAGTGGTGACAATAAGGCAGGAGGAGGTGCATTTCCTTCTTAAATCGCTTGACCAAGAAAAGACTGTGGGCCCAGGCAAGTTGAGCCCAAGATTGCTGAGATGTGCAGACCAGCTAGCAGCACCTCTAACTCGCATCTTTCAGCACTGCCTAGTACAGTGTAAATGGCCCTCTCTATGGAAAGAGGCAAATGTTCACAAAAAGAAGAGCAGAGCAGAAATCAGCAACTACAGACCAGTGTCACTCCTGTCAATCACTGGTAAGATCCTTGAGACAATAATCTCAAGACAAATGACAGAGTTTTTTGACTATCACTCACTACTTTGTGACCGTCAGTATGGCTTCAGGAAAGGTTACTCTGCTGCTGATCTGTTGTTAAACCTCTCCACTAAGTGGCACCAGTCACTGGATGAATCCAAAGTCAGCTGTGTGGTAGCACTGGACATTGCTGGCGCTTTCGACCGGGTGTGGCACCAGGGCCTCTTAGCAAAACTTCATGCACTGGGAATTGCAGGCTCTACGCTATGTCTCCTTAGTGATTACCTTCATGGTAGATCTCTAAGTGTAGTTCTAAATGGAACGGAATCAGCAAGACATCCTATTGGGGCAAGTGTTCCACAAGGAAGCGTGCTGGGGCCATTGTTATGGAATGTCTACTTCAACGACCTTCTTCATCTCATCCCAGAATCACATGCATATGCAGACGACTGTACACTGACATTCACTTATCCAAGAGAAGAAATGCCAGCTGCTCTAAGCTACATCAATCACCAGCTGAGAGCTATATCAGCTTGGGGAAATAGATGGCAAGTAACATTTACACCTGAGAAAACGCAAATGATCGTCTCTAGGCACCATGATGGTAATGCTGGTGCAGTAGTAAGGATGAATGGGAGGGCGTTGGCACCTGGAGAAGAAGTTGATATCCTTGGGGTGAAATTTGACTCCAAACTAACCATGAAGAACCATGTTGTAAATCTTGCAAACAAGGCAGCCAGGAAGCTTACAGCACTTCGCCGTATCTCGCATCTACTTGACAGTAGGGGTTGCAAGATTCTGTATGAGGCACAAGTACACTCACACCTTGAGTATGCTCCACTTTCTTGGTTTGCCTGACCCCCCTCTCATCTGCGACTGCTTGACAGAGTAGAGAACAGAGCAAGACATCTCATCTCTCCCCTGGACCCATCCTGGATAGATCTGTCATTTCAGCAGAGCCTTCAACATAGGAGGGATGTGGGTGGCCTTACTGTTATGTACAAGGCCAATATTGTCAAAGTACCACACTTGGATCCACTTCGAGGACAGCGTGAAACAAGCTTTTATGCCACAAGACGGGAAGAAAGCAGCAACTTCACTCTGGCTGTACCCTTCTCCAGAACATCACTCCATCTGAGATCATATATACCCAGGATGACTCGAGTATGGAACACATTCGTACAGCATAATGATGTCAACGAAATAAAGTCAGTTGATCAAATGAAAATGCTGGCCCACAGATGGCTCCAATTTCATCCTGTTCCCTACTTGTATGTCTCATAACAATAAAAATGCTTTCAAATGAGCTGATGTAGGTAACAGCTCTTAGATTGCCAATAAAGTTAGGAATCCTTAACCTGTAAATAGCTTGTCAATAAAGCTAGGGATCCTTAACCTCGTCAAACCCTGTGTAAAAAAAAAAAGGTGAGAGAGAGAGAGAGAGAGAGAGAGAGAGAGAGAGAGAGAGAGAGAGAGAGAGAGAGAGAGAGAGAGAGAGAGAGAGCAAGCACTGCATTGCCTAGCACAGTATAAATGGCCTTCTCTGTGGAAAGAGGGAAATGTAGTTCCTGTTCTGTTCATAAAAAGAACAGAGCGGAAATCAGTAACTACAGACCAGTGTCACTCCTGTCAATCACTGGCAATATCCTAGAGACAGTAATCTCACGGCAAATGACAGAGTTTTTCGACTACCACTCACTTCTTTGTGACGGTCAATATGGCTTCAGAAGAGGTTACTCTGCTTCTGATCTGTTGTTAAACCTCTCCCACTAAGTGGCACCAGTCACTGGATGAATGCAAAGTCAGCTGTGTAGTAGCACTGGACATTGCTGGTGTTTTCGATCGAGTATGGCACCAGAGACTCTTGGCAAAACTGCAAGCATTGGGGACTGCAGGTTCTACACTATGTCTCTTCAATGATTACCTTCAAGGTAGATCTCTGAGGATAGTTATCAATGGGACAGAGTCAGGAAGACATCCCACTGGGGGAAGTGTTCCACAGGGAAGTGTGCTTCGGCCATTGTTATGGAATGTCTACTTCAACGACCTCCTCCATCTCATCCCAGAATCCCATGCATATGCAGATGACTGCACGCTGACATTTATTTATCCGAGAGAGGAAATACCAGCTGCTCTACACTTCATCAATGATCAGCTAAGAGTTATATCAGCCTGGGATAAAAGATGGCAGGTAACATTTGCTCCTGAAAAAAACACAAATGATGAAGGTCTCCGGGCACCATTACGGTAATGCAGTAACAGTGGTAAGTATGACTGGAAGTGTGTTGGTACCTAGGGATGAAGTTGATGTCCTTGGGGTGAAATTCGACTCCAAACTGACCATGAAGAACCACGTTGTGAACCTTGCAAACAAAACAATCAGGAAGCTTACAGCACTTCGACGAATCTCACATCTGCTCGACAGTAGAGGTTGCAAGATTTTGTACGAGGGACAAGTACGCTCACATTTTAAGTATGCCCAACTTTCTTGGATTGCTTGCCCTCCCCAACATATGCGACTACTTGACAAAGTAAAGAACACAGCAAGACGCCTCATCACTCGCCTGGACCCAGCCTGGATAGATCTGTCATTTCAACAGAGTCTTCAACACTAGAGGGATGTGGTCGGTCTTAGTGTTATGTACAAGGATGATATTGTCAAAGTACCACATTTGACTCCACTCGGAGGACAGCGAGAAGTGAGCTACACAACAAGACGGGCAGCAAGCAGCAATTCCGCTCTGGCTCTACCCTTCTTCAAAACATCGCTACATCTGAAATTATTTATTATGTTCGTACAGCATAATAATATCAACGAAATAAAGTCATTTGACCAAATGAAATTGCTGGCCCACGGATGGCTCCAACTTCATCCTGTTCCCTACTTGTATGTCTGATAATAATATAAGGCTTTTAAATGAGTTAATGACGGTAACAGCTCTTAACTTGTTAATAAAGTTAGGAACCTTAACCTAACCTTATTAAATCCTGTGTAAAAGAGAGAGAGAGTGGGGGGGGGGGGGGATGGTTTCACGAGAGCTTCGAACCTTGCCAACCGAACTTTCAAGAACTCAGAGTTTTCAGTGTTTCTTAGATTACACATGCTGAGAGTTTAATTTAAGCCCCTATTTCAGGCATTAGATCATTCTTGCCTGGTGGTTATGTGCAGCATTAAAGACCCTAATGGCTGATAGGTTTTAAAACCCCGCTAAGCATTAAACCGTGTGTCAGGCAGCCCATCAGTGTGTCAGGCAGCCTATCAGTGTGTCAGGCAGCCCATCAGTGTCTTCAGGCACCAACACTACTGTTCATTAACATACATTCAAAGTTTATTCTCTATAAGTATTACAAAGCTGAGTTTACAGAATTTGGTTATTGTGTGGTTTACATGTAGTAAAATAATAATTACAGAGTGTACCACTAGAACGCCTAGCATGGCTAGGCATTTCGGGCAGACTTATATTAAATCTTAGGTTTACAATGTTACAGAATTATGAGATAAGTTGGTATTATGGCTAAGTGACTAAATACTAGTTGTGAGTTTAGCAATGTGAATGCTTTTGTTTTGGCACAGTACATAGTTTCAGTATTAGAGTATCACAGGCCAACTTTTGACTAGTTAAGATTCATTATTTTGAGATTGAGATTGATATTTCTGTTTATGGTCAAATGGGTGAGTGAGTGTAAGTGTGAACCACCAGGTGGTATTCGAATTATTAGTTGACAGGGTGTATCAGGGAGATAAGATGTTTTCTGATGGTAGTTTTGAAGGTGATGAATGTGTCTGCAGTTTTGGAATTTTCAGGTAGGGTGTTCCAGATTTTAGGGCCTTTGACATACATTGAATTTTTGTAAAGGTTTAGTCGGACACGGGGAATGTCATAGAGATGTTTGTGTCTGGTGTTGTGCCTGTGGGTTCTGTCACAACTATCAAGAAAGCGTTTTAGGTCAAGGTTAATATTGGAATTTAAGGTCCTGTAGATGTAGATTGCACAGTAGTAAGTGTGGATGTACTGAACAGGGAGTAAGTTTAGATCTATGAAGAGTGGGGGGGTGTGTTGCCAGGGATGGGATTTAGTGATTATTCTTACTGCGGCTTTTTGTTGGGTTATTATTGGCTTTAGGTGTGTTGATGCAGTTGAACCCCAAGCACAGATAGCATAGGTGAGGTATGGATATGTAAGTGAATGGTATAGTGTGAGAAGGGTAGTTTGCAGCACGTAGTATCGTATCTTGGAGAGGATCCCAACCGTTTTGGATACTTTTTTGGTTATGTGTTGGATATGGGTGCTGAAGTTCAGGTTGTTGTCGAGGTATAAGCCTAGGAATTTGCCCTCATTATGCCTGGTAATTAGAGTGTTGTCGATCTTAATGTTAATTTGCGCATCTCCTGCTCTGCTACCAAACATAATGTAGTAGGTTTTGTCAACGTTAAGCGTAAGTTTATTGGCTGTCATCCAAGTCGATATTTTGATCAGCTCCTCATTAACAATGGTGTTGAGGGTTGCAAGATTAGGGTGAGAGATGACGTAAGTCGTGTCGTCAGCAAAGAGAATGGGGTTCAGGTGTCGAGATACGTTTGGAAGATCATTGATGTATATGAGGAAGAGCAGGGGACCAAGGACACTTCCCTGCAGAACTCCAGTATCAAGTGGCTGTGTTGTTGATGCTGTGTCTTTAATGGTGACGTACTGATACCTATTAGTAAGGTAAGATTTGAAATATGCAAGCGCATGGCCTCTTATACCATAATGGTCAAGTTTGTGGAGTGGGATGCCGTGGTCTACTGTGTCAAAAGCTTTTCTTAGGTCAATAAAAATTCCTAGTGGATATTCCTTATTTTCCAATGCTGTGTAAAGCAGATCTAGCATTTTTATAATTGCATCGTTAGTGCTTTTATTTTTCCTGAATCCAAATTGGCAGGGGTTGAGTATGTTTTGTGACGTTATAAATGAATATAGTCTCCTGTGCACGAGTTTCTCAAAGATTTTGGATAGCAATGGTAAGTTTGATATTGGTTGAGGGACTGATTACCTCATTCTCCTCCTGTTCTTCAAGTTTCTCCTATGTATGGACTGATGAAGCCACTGTGTGGCGAAACGTTTCCTTAATAAAGATACCCAAGAGTTGCACATGTGTCTAATTTGGCCTATAGTTGTTTAAATCTGTAGGGTCACCACCTTTATGTATTGGTGTAACTCTTGCCGTCTTGAGTAGTTTCGGGAAGGTGCTAGCTTCTAGTGACTTGTTAAAAAGCAATGAGATAGTATGCGAGAGGACATGGGCCACTCTCTTGTACAATAATGGTGGGACATGAGACAGATTCCCTGAGTTATTTTTAAGTGACTTTATAATCTCGGTGACTTCCGTGGGCTCAGTTGGAGCAAGATAGAAGGAATTTGGGAAATTCCCATCTAGGTAGTCCCCGGCATGGGCATTGGTACGTGGGATTTCATTGGCGAGATTAGAACCTATGGTTGAGAAGAAGTTGTTTATCTTGTTAGCTGTGTCGGTGGGTTGCAGTGGTGTTTCATTAGGTTTAGTTAGGACAATATTCTTGTTTTTTTTTCAGTTTGTGGGTCCCTAGAATCTGAGAGAGTGTTTTCCAGGTCTTTTCTATATCTCCTCTTGTGTCAGTGAATCTACTGGAGTAGTATAGTTGTTTGGCTTTCTTTATTACTTAGGTGAGGACTGATGAATAGTGTTTAAGATATCTTTGTGTATTAAGCCCTGTCTATATTGCTTTTCATATTGGTGTTTCTTATCAATGGATTTCAGAATGGTGCTGGTTAGCCATGGGCAACCAAGCCGTTTGTTTGTGATCTGTTTCGTTTTTATAGGACAATGTTGTATAGTCTAAGTAGTTTGTTAAGAAAAATGTCTGTCCAGTCGTCAATACCATTGGCCTTGGAGAATTCTGTAGGCCAGTCAACAGTCTCTAGGTCAGCTGTGAACTTCCTCATTGAGGCCTCATCATGGAGTCTAAATGAGACTTTGTTGAATTCAAGTGGTGGTTTACTAATGTTTGTCAAGAGGAAGGTAGGGTAGTGGTCTGTAGTGCTGTGATTATCCCTGATTTAAGGGGGGCTAGTATATTGGTCCATATGTGGTCTATTATGGTTGCACTTGTTTCAGTGAGCCTGGTTGGTTTAGTTATTGTTGGTATGAGAAGTGTGTTGTTCATATTGTTGATGAAATCAGTTACAGGCTGATCATCTAGTAGGCCAAGGATGATGTTGAAGTCTCCAGCTAAGAGAAGGTGGTGCTTATTCATTTGTCTGTTTGTTATTAGTGCCTTTAATTTCTCACTGAAGTTTGGGATGTTAGTGTGGGGTATCCGGTAAATGGCACCGATTGTTATAGGCGTCTTAAGGCTTTTTACAGTAAAATTAGCAAAAATGTATTCTCCATATTCATCACTAAAGCAATTGGTGCTGATACAAGATAATTGGTTAGAGTAATAGATTGCAATACCACCCCCAACTTGGTATGGTCTGCAGTTGTGGATTGCTGTGTATCCTGGTAGAGGGTAGATATCTATTGTGTCCTGTTTTAGCCACTCCCACGACATCGTCCCACGACACACTCCCACGACACACTCCCACGACACACTCCCACGACACACTCCCACGACATCGTCCCACAGCACACTCCCACGACACACTCCCACGACACACTCCCACGACACACTCCCACGACACACTCTCACGACACACTTCCACGACACACTCTCACGACACACACTCACGACACACTCTCACGACAAACTTCCACGACACACTTCCTCGAGACACACGACACACTTCCTCGAGACACACGACACACTCTCACGACACACTCCCATGACACTCTCCCACGACACACTTCCTCGACACCGTCTCACGACACACACTCACGACACACTCCCACGACACACTCTCACGACACACTCCTACGACACCGTCTCACGACACACACTCACGACACACTTCCACGACACACACGACTCACTCCCACGACACACTGTCACGACAGACTCTCACGACACATTTCCACGACACACTCTCAAGACACACTCTCACGACACACTCCCACGACACACTCCCACGACACCCTCTCACGACACACTCTCACGACCCACTTCCACGATACACTCTCGCGACACACTCTCACGACACACTTCCACGACACACTCTCAAAACACACTCCCACGACACACTCACGACACACCCCCACGACACCATCTCACGACACACACTCAGGACACACTTCCACGACACAGTCTCACGGCGCACTTCCACGACACACTCTCGCGACACACTCTCACGACACATTTCCACTACACACTCTCAAGACACACTCTCACGACACACTCTCACGACACACTCCCACGACACACTCTCACGACACACTCCCACGACACACTCTCACGACACACTCTCACGACACACTTCCACGACACACTCTCACGACACACTCCCACGACACACTCTCACGACACACTCCTACGACACCGTCTCACAACACACACTCACGACACACTTCCACGACACACACGACTCACGACAGACTCTCACGACATATTTCCACGACACACTCTCAAGACACACTCTCACGACACACTCCCACGACACACTCCCACGACACACTCCCACGACACCCTCTCACGACACACTCTCACGACACACTTCCACGACACACTCTCACGACACACACTCACGACACTCTCACGACAAACTTCCACGACACACTTCCTCGAGACACACGACACACTCTCAAGACACACTCTCACGACACACTCCCACGACACACTCCCACGACACACTCCCACGACACACTCCCACGACACACTCCCACGACACCCTCTCACGACACACTCTCACGACACACTTCCACGACACACTCCCACGACACACTCTCACGACACACTTCCACGACACACTCTCACGACACACACTCACGACACTCTCACGACAAACTTCCACGACACACTTCCTCGAGACACACGACACACTCTCACGACACACTCCCACGACACACTCTCACTACACACTCCTACGACACCGTCTCACAACACACACTCACGACACACTTCCACGACACACACGACACACTCCCACGACACACTCCCACGACACCCTCTCACGACACACTCTCACGACACACTTCCACGACACACTCTCACGACACACACTCACGACACTCTCACGACAAACTTCCACGACACACTTCCTCGAGACACACGACACACTCTCAAGACACACTCTCACGACACACTCCCACGACACACTCCCACGACACACTCCCACGACACACTCCCACGACACACTCCCACGACACCCTCTCACGACACACTCTCACGACACACTTCCACGACACACTCCCACGACACACTCTCACGACACACTTCCACGACACATTCTCACGACACACACTCACGACACTCTCACGACAAACTTCCACGACACACTTCCTCGAGACACACGACACACTCTCACGACACACTCCCACGACACACTCTCACGACAGACTCTCACGACACATTTCCACGACACACTCTCAAGACACACTCTCACGACACACTCCCACGACACACTCCCACGACACCCTCTCACGACACACTCTCACGACCCACTTCCACGATACACTCTCGCGACACACTCTCACGACACACTTCCACGACACACTCAAAACACACTCCCACGACACACTCACGACACACTTCCACGACACCATCTCACGACACACACTCAGGACACACTTCCACGACACAGTCTCACGGCGCACTTCCACGACACACTCTCAAGACACACTCTCACGACACACTCCCACGACACACTCCCACGACACCCTCTCACGACACACTCTCACGACCCACTTCCACGATACACTCTCGCGACACACTCTCACGACACACTTCCACGACACACTCTCAAAACACACTCCCACGACACACTCACGACACACCCCCACGACACCATCTCACGACACACACTCAGGACACACTTCCACGACACAGTCTCACGGCGCACTTCCACGACACACTCTCGCGACACACTCTCACGACACATTTCCACGACACACTCTCAAGACACACTCTCACGACACACTCTCACGACACACTCCCACGACACACTCTCACGACACACTCCCACGACACACTCTCACGACACACTCTCACGACACACTTCCACGACACACTCTCACGACACACACTCACGTCACTCTCACGACAAACTTCCACGACACACTTCCTCGAGACACACGACACACTCTCACGACACACTCCCACGACACACTCTCACGACACACTCCTACGACACCGTCTCACAACACACACTCACGACACACTTCCACGACACACACGACTCACTCCCACGACACACCCTCACGACAGACTCTCACGACATATTTCCACGACACACTCTCAAGACACACTCTCACGACACACTCCCACGACACACTCCCACGACACACTCCTACGACACCCTCTCACGACACACTCTCACGACACACTTCCACGACACACTCCCACGACACACTCTCACGACACACTTCCACGACACACTCTCACGACACACTCTCACGACACACTCTCACGACACAGTCTCACGACACAGTCCCACGACACAGTCCCACGACACAGTCCCACGACACAGTCCCACGACACAGTCCCACGACACAGTCCCACGACACAGTCCCACGACACAGTCCCACGACACAGTCCCACGACACAGTCCCACGACACAGTCCCACGACACAGTCCCACGACACAGTCCCACGACACAGTCCCACGACACAGTCCCACGACACAGTCCCACGACACAGTCCCACGACACACTCCACATTCAAAAGAGTGCGTGCTGGTGGCTTCTCCGACACTCCTCTTCGCTCATCCTTCTCATCCCCCAAGGGAGGTACCTCAATACCGACAGGGGGCTCTTGATCCAAGGAACTGGATTTATCCTTCCCTTCCTTGGAGTGAACTTGAATGCCTCGTATTCCGCAGGAGGTACACCACCCCATTTAGGTTTACCTCATCATCTTGATGAAGAGAAATCATCCTGCTCAGAGTTGTGCTGCTTCATTACCTGGTGGTAGAGTCGGAGGTTCAAGGTTCCTGCATCACCCCTGTGGCGGCGGCGGGGACGGCGGAGGCGAAGCGGCGGTATCACCAGAAGAGCACATCAGTCATATGACTTCCGTAGCCTTTGTGAGGATACTTAATCTATTTATATTTTTTATTACATTAGTAGAGATACTAGGAAGTCAACTTCCTAGTATGCTAAAATACACTTAAGAATATAAGAACATAAGAATGAAGGAACACTGCAACAGGCCTACTGACTCATGCGAAGCAGGTCCATGTCTCCCCCCCCCACGGATTAGCCAAATGATCCCCCAAATCAGGTCACTTCCACTTAAGGAAGGAGCACCGCATCAGACCTAGTACCACAAGCTAGTCAGGTCCATCTCACATCCACCCACACCCACTCGTGTATTTATCTAACCTATTTTTAAAGCTACACAACGTTTTAGCCTCAACAACTGCACTCGGGAGTTTGCTCCACTCATCCACAACTCTATTACCAAACCAGTGCTTTCCTATATCCTTCCTGAATCTGAATTTTTCCAACTTGAAACCATTGCTGCGAGCCCTGTCTTGGCTGGAAATTTTCAGCACGCTGCTTACATCCCCTTTATTTATTCCTGTTCTCCATTTATACACCTCGATCATATTCCCCCTAATTCTACACCTTTCGAGAGAGTGGAGATTCAGGGTCCTCAGTCTATCCTCATACGAAAGATTCCTGATACATGGGATCATCTTTGTCATCCTCCTCTGTATGTTTTCCAGTGCATTTATATCCATTCTGTAATACGGTGACCAGAACTGAGCAGCATAGTCTAAATGAGGCCTAACCAAGGATATATAGAGTTGAAGAACAACCTGAGGACTTCTATTATTTATACTTCTAGATATGAAACCAAGAATTTTGTTAGCTTTATTGCTAACACTAATGTACTGTTGTCTTGGTTTTAGATTACTGCTAACCAGAACTCCGAAATCCTTTTCGCAATTAGTAGTATTAAGATCTACAGTATTTAGTTTATGTGGCATGGTTATTTGCCTGTCCAACATTTAGAACTTTTCATTTGTTTATATTAAACTGCATCTGCTATTTCTCCGACCATTGCATCAGTCTATTCAAATCCCCCTGAAGTGCTCTATGATCCTCATTAGAGCGAATTGAACGGCCTATTTTGGTGTCATCAGCAAATTTGCTGATGTCGCTATTTATTCCCTCATCTATGTCATTTATGTAAATTGTGAACAAGATAGGGCCCAACACTGACCCCTGAGGAACACCGATTGTGACATGCCCCCATTCTGATTTTTCCCCATTTATGCAAACTCTCTGCTGCCTATTTGTCAGCCATGCCTCTACCCAGGAAAAAATTCCTCAAGTTTCCTCAATAGCCTCTGATGTGGAACTCTATCGAAAGCCTTACTGAAGTCCATATACACAATATCATATTCATTACCATGATCTACCTCCTCAAACACCTTAGTGAAAAAAGTTAGCAAATTCGTAAGACCGGAATGCCCCTTTGTAAAGCCGTGTTGATATTCATTAACCAATTTATGCCTATCAAGATGGCTACGAATTGCTTTGGCAATTATTGATTCCATTTCCCCACTATGGAGGTAAGGCTTATTGGTCTATAGTTTGAAGCGAAGGACCTGTCACCTGCCTTGTAAATAGGTATTACATTTGCCATTTTCCACTTATCAGGCACTATACCAGTTTGTAGTGATATGTTGAAAAGATTAGCCAAAGGTATGCTAAGTTCCTCTTTACATTCCTTTAACACACCCTTGCAAACAGTTCATCAGGGCCTGAGGATGTGGAAAATACTGTATATTTTCCGGAAATACGGTAATTTATAGGTAAATAGATGCCCTATATTGTATTTTTAAAAGAAGTGTTATCGAAAATGGGAAACTGGACCTGCGCCTGCGCAGACAGGACACTCGCCATCTTGGTTTTGAATTGGATACAACGTTAGTGTAATGGGAAGGAATTTTCGTGCTCTAGAGGTTAAAATTGGGCTGACACCTCTCAAATACGAGGCAAAATTGTTGGACATGCATTCCTGCATAACTTGAGATATCAGACGACTGGACAAGACAGCTCCAGGAACTTCAGATAAGCTTTCTAGATTTGTGTATAATTCTGGCCAGTGTTTTCATAAATTTAGTTAGTGAGGTTTTTCTGAGTATGATACAACTTAATATCCAGTCAAATTGGTGAGTGATATTAAGATATATTTTCCTTCTGTTATGTAATTATGTATATATATAACCATTTATTATTTTTAATATACAGTCCACAAATTTATATATTTACCAGTATTCCTGGTGTATGTATATTTCATTTAATTAATAGGTCCAGAACAACTTGTGGATATGACAGTGGTAGGTATCGAAGGGGGACATTTTTTGCGACCTAGGTGTCCCAAATTCCTACTTGTCTAACTGATAAATAATAATTATCTATGTTCATTTATTGTTATGTACATAATGATACATACAGATAAATGCAATTTTCCACATTTAATTTGCCCGTTGGTCCTTCTTGAACCGGAGGTAATTAGTGAAGTCATTAATTAGTTAATTACTTAATAATTATATGTGAAATGACAGGAGGTGGATGTTAAGTTCACAAATTTATTTAATGTGTAGTAGATTATAATTATTACAATTAATTTGGATAAGTCAAGTGTGGCTAAAGATTATGTTAATGTGTATAAGTGTATGTGTAATTGATAAGCCAAGTGTAGCTAATTATATTAATGTGTATATTAATTTTGCAAAGCCAAAGTGGCTAGGATTTATATTAATGTATTTGTATAATGTTAATTTTGATAAGCCAATTCTGGCCAAGATTTATATCAATGTATATGTAATTGATAAGCCAAGTGTAACTAATTATATTAATGTGTATATTAATTTTGCTATGCCAAATTCTGGCAAGGATTTATTAATTTGTGTAATATTAATTTTGATGAGCCAAGTTTGTGTTAATGTACATTTAAAATTTATATTATACATGTAATTGCTAAGCTCAAGTAGCTAGGATTTATTCAAAGGTAAGTTGTATCAGTGTTGTAAGTTGTAATCAGTGTTATTAATAAAGTTGAATTTAATACATTGCATCATGGCTGAAAATGAGGAAATTAATGTAGAAGACAAACATATGGAATGTCGAGTAAAGAAAGCATCACTACAGGCTAGAAAAGTTCATGTAACCAAGGCATATAATATGTGCTTGGAATTAATTAATCAAGAAACTGTGAATACTGATGATTTAAAATTGTATTTAGATGCTTTAGGGAATATATATGATTCATACAAATTATATTACAACAAATATGAAGGAGATTTATTAGTAAACTGTGTAGATGAGACTGAAATAGATCTCATGATTAATCAGTATTATGAATTAGAGGAAAAGATTCTTTCTTGTAAAAGTCAGGCCTTGAATAAATTAAAATGTGTAAACCAGGCAGTTGGTCAGTCTGCTCCAACAAATAATATGTCTTTGCCAAAACTCCCAGAATTGTGTTTGCCTGTGTTTAATCCTGGAGAAAATTGGAAGGAATTTTGGTCAATTTTTAAAGCAGCTGTGCATGATAGGAGTGATCTAGCCTGTGTAACTAAATTATTTTACCTCAAAGGACAGGTAAGAGGAGATGCTCACATACTCATACAAGCCTTTCCCAATGTAAATGACTCTTACAAGGAAGCAGTTGACTTGTTGAAAGTCACTTATGATAATATAGAACAAAGTAGGTTGGATCTAGTGAATATCATTATTAATTTAAAATCTCCAGATCACACTTACAAAGGTTTACAGCAGTTTAGAGTTAAACTGGAGAGCACTCTCAAAACATTAAGTAATAAATATAATCTGAAGGAATCAGACTGGTTATTGAGTGCCATTGCACAGAATAAATTAAACTATAAAACACTTGAATGGCTCTCCAACAAATATCACAAGGGTTATTTTGGTCTGGAGGAAATAAGACTAGGTCTACAAGAATTAATTGTTCAGTTGCAGACCAGCCAACCAACTCATTTTAAAGATGCAACACATAATAACTCTGAGGTATCTGTCAAGTTTCACAAAGGGAAAAATTATCCCAATGTTAATAATCAAAATTCATTTCCTAAAAGAGTTGCATAGGTGCATATCAAGTAGCAGGAATCAGAAATAATGATTCTCCACAAGGTAAGAAGAATAAGTACCCTCCTAAGAGTAGCCCAGTTAATAAGAAACCAGTCAGAGAAAAGAGAGATTGTCTTTTCTGCAAGGGTACTCATTTTTCTAAGAATTGCAATGCATACAATTCATGGAATGATAAAGTTGAAAGATTCGAGGAACTTGACAGATGTATCAGGTGTTTAGGTGATCACAATGTAAAGGATTGTTATGCCAAATTAAACTTCTGTTATCAATGTCACAAAGGAAGACACCATATAGTCATGTGTAAGGGTCTATATGATAATGTTGATAATAATGATAATGTTGACAATCCTGACACAACATTAGCTAATGTTAATAATGATGGTTTTGCTGAAGTAGCCTTACCTGTGTTACAGGTAAAAATTGATGATAAAAGGCATAAATCAAAAAATGTAAATGCATTATTGGACCAGGGATCCCAGCGTACTTTCATAAAACGTAAATGTCTTGATGGTATGAAAGTACAGATGGGAGATCCCACAACTTTAAAATTATCTGGTTTTCTCTCGGATAAAAGGGTTCAATTGTATGACACTGTTTATGTAACTGTCAGGTTGGGCAATGAGAAAAAACGTGTTAATGCAGTAATTGTAGATAGACTTCCAGAGAAAATATCTACAGTAGGGCTTAGTAAAGCTACAGAAAGACTTTCACATAATGTAAATTTAGCACCTTCTGGGGTAAGTGATGATTCTGTAGGCCCAATAAATATTTTGATAGGTAGTGACTATTATGCCTCCTTTGTAAAGGGTATGGTAAAGAAATGTGGTGTCACCCTTTTGAAGACTGCAGGAGGCCATGTAATGTATGGTAGGATTCCTCGTAATAATAATTCATGACTAGAGGAAACTACAAATACCATAACTGTGTGTCTTACTCATGAAATCGTACCCCAGTATAATTCTTCCATAGAGGATGGTGTTGAGCCAGTGCATAAATTGTGGGAATTAGACAGCATTGGAATAAATGTAAATGAAGAAAGTCCAGACGATTCTTTTACTCAAGAACAATACCTGAGAGATGCAAAATTTGAATCTGGACAATACTGGGTACGACTTCCGTGGAGACTGAACCATCCAGAATTGCCCACTGATTACAGAATGGCATATGGGCAGTTAAAGGCTCAGCTCCGCTAACTGAGTAAGACACCAGAATTGTTAACTGCCTATAATGATATAACTGCTGAGCAGTTAATTAATAAATTTATAGAAGAGGTACCTCCTGAGCAAGCCAAAATTTATGGTCACTATTTGCGACATCACGGAGTGAAGAAGGATTCTAAAACCACTCCTCTGAGAATTGTGTTTAATTGTAGTGCCAGGAGTAACAAAACTGTACCTAGTTTAAATGACTGTTTGATGACAGGTTCGTCGTTGACGGAAAAATTAGGAGATATCTTATTAAATTTCAGGATGAAGAATTATGCCTTTACGGCTGACATAAGTAAAGCTTTCCTAAGAGTGGATTTACAAGAGGCTGACCAGGATTGTACCCGCTTCTTATGGCCTGAGAATCCCACTTAGCCCTCTGAAAACCTTTCGCTTTAGGAGCGTATTATTTGGTGCTACATCCAGTCCGTTCCTACTTCAAACGACGATAAATGCACATCTTAAACGTATGGGAAGTCCATTGAGTAAAGTAATGAGCAAACAATTTTATGTGGACAATTTCCTGGGTGTGACGTCAACTGAAGAGGAACTGTTAATGACTTATGGAGAGGCTAATAAAATAATGCAAAGCGCAAATATGCCTCTGAGGGAATGGAATAGTAATTCGTCCAAATTAAAGGACAAAATAAGTAAAGATTATCCTGGAGATGAAGTGCCAAAATGTAGTAATGTATTGGGTTTAACTTGGGATACTGAGAGAGATTTGTTAATGTTAAAACCTAATAATTACAGTATGCCCAATAAATTAACTAAGAGAGTTTTGCTTGCTGAAGTTTCCAAATGTTTTGATCCACTAGGTTTAGTGTCACCCCTTACTATAAGAAGGAAATTATTAATTCAGGAAGCATGGAAACTTAAATGTGCTTGTGATGAAATTCTACCTGAGGAATTCATTAGCAGGTGGGATGAATTAATTGGTGATTATGAAAAAATTCCAATGTTGGAGTTCCCACGCCAGGTGGCCAATCCAAATGGGAAAAATGTACTCCACATTTTTTGTGATGTTTCAAAATTGGCATATGGAGCAGTTGCTTACCTTCAATGTAATAGTGTTATTTCTCTTGTTATGTCTAAGGCTAAAGTGTCTCCAATTAAATGATGTACCTTGCCTCAGTTAGAATTAACAGCCATTTATGTAGGTGTCAAATTAGCTAATTATATAAGAAATAAGTTACAGGACTTAAATATTAGCAACACTGTAATTTGGTCTGATAATGAGGTATCTTTACAATGGATTCGTAATGGAAACAGTAAAATTGTGTACGTAGAAAACAGAGTCGCTGAAATTAATCAGATGCAAGAGAAGTATAATAGTTTGGGTCAGCATATGTTAACATTTAATCATATACCTGGTGAGGAGAATCCAGCTGATTTCTTGTCTTGAGGTTTATTTTATGCTAAATTTGTAAATGCTGTATCATGGTTTAAAGGACCGAGCTGGTTGGTAAATAAAGCTAATTGGCCTGTACAAAAGGCATATATTGCTCCTGTTGAAATTACTGTGACCACCACTCCAATAGTTTGTTCTTCCTTAGCCATTGATATAAATAGGTATTCTTCTTTACCCAAACTAATCAATGTAACTAAGTTGGTGTTTAAATTTCTAAACAAGATGAATATCTCATATAAGTTTTCACATCCTCTTGAATATTGGATAAAGAGGGTACAGGAGAAAATCTATGGAAATGAGATTAAATTGATGATGGAAAGAAAAATTGTGAAAGGTTCTATAATAGAGAAATTGGGACTGTATTTAGAGAACAATGTAATTAGGTGCAGAGGTAGGTTACAAAATGCTGAATTGGGTGATTATGCTAAAGACCCTATCTTACTGCCCAAAACTCATCATCTAACAAATTTAATTGTGCTAAATGCCCATAAAAATGTAATGCATGGTGGGGTACAAGATACCTTAAATTGTATTAGGGAAACTTTCTGGATTCCACAAGGATGGCAAAGTGTAAAAAGGGTGATTAAATCTTGTGTAATATGTCGCCATGTGGATGCCAGATCCTATATGTACCCAGGTCCTCCACCGTTGCCAAATCAGCAATTTGAGTCGTTTGCAACGACCTCCGCCTGGCTGCAGTGTGGAAAATACTGTATATTTTCCGGAAATATGGAAATTTATAGGTAAATAGATGCCCTATATTGTATTTTTAAAAGAAGTATGTTATCGAAAATGGGAAACTGGACCTGCGCCTGTGCAGACAGGACACTCGCCATCTTGGTTTTGAATTGGATACAACGTTAGTGTAATGGGAAGGAATTTTCGTGCTCTAGAGGTTAAAATTGGGCTGACACCTCTCAAATAGGAGGCGAAATTGTTGGACATGCATTCCTGCATAACTTGAGATATCAGACGACTGGACAAGACAGCTCCAGGAACCTCAGATAAGCTCTCTAGATTTGTGTATAATTCTGGCCAGTGTTTTCATAAATTTAGTTAGTGAGGTTTTTCTGAGTATGATACAACTTAATATCCAGTCAAATTGGTGAGTGATATTAAGATATATTTTCCTTCTGTTATGTAATTGTGTATATATATAACCATTTATTATTTTTAATATACAGTCCACAAATTTATATATTTGCCAGTATTCCTGGTGTATGTATATTTCATTTAATTAATAGGTCCAGAACAACTTGTGGATATGACAGTGGTAGGTATCGAAGGGGGACATTTTTTGCGACCTAGGTGTCCCAAATTCCTACTTGTCTAACTGATAAATAATAATTATCTATGTTCATTTATTGTTATGTACATAATGATACATACAGATAAATGCAATTTTCCACAGAGGATTTATTAGATTTTAGTTTCTCTATTTGTCTGAGGACCATGTCACTAGTTACTGCAATTGTGCATAATTTATTATCATCCTGTTTTATATAATCTATTATTTCAGGAATTTTGCTAGTATTTTCCTGGGTAAAAACTGAGAGGAAGTAGGTATTGAGAATTTCACACATATCCTTATCACTGTCAGTGATCTGACCAGAGTTACTCTTAAGTGGGTCTATCTTGTCTCTAATCTTACTTCTGTATACCTGAAAGAGCCCTTTTGGATTAGTCTTTGAATCCCTTGCGACCTTAGCCTCATAATCCCTTTTTGCTTTTCTTATACCTTTTTTTTTATTTCTCTCTTTAATTGAATATACTGATTTCTTAACTACCCATCCCCTCTTTTGATACTCCTATATGCATCTCTTTCGACCAAGGAGATGTTTTAATCTATTGCTCATACAGTTATGATCATTTTTGTTAGATCTAATTTCCCTACTCGGAACAAAAGTTGTCTGGACAGCTAGAACTATGCTCTGAAGAATGTCATATTGGCAACTAAGATCACCTACCTGACCCATAGTCAGGTCATCCCAGTTTAGCCCACCCAGGTAATTTTTCAGTCCGATGAAGTCGGCCAAGCGAAAGTCTGGGACAGAGATTTGATTGCAGTTATCTGGGTAATTCCATTATATATTGAAACAGTGATTTGTGATCACTTTCCCCAAGTTCATCATTAACCTCAAGATTATTAATTAGTGACTCTTTGTTGGCAAGAACAAAGTCAAGCAGATTGTTTCCTCTAGTTGGTTCTGTCACAACCTGTTCTAAAAAGCAATCCTGAACCGTATCAAAGTCACTAGACTCGAGATTTCCTGTCATATTGTTGCAATCAATTTATCTAAAGTTAAAATCTCCCATTATCACAACATTTTCATATCTAGATGCCTTATGAATTTCGTCCCATAACAGCTTACTGCACTCCCTATCAAGGTTTGGGGGCCTATAAATCACACCTAAAATCAATTTGTCACGTCCCTCGAGAAAGTGTAGCCAAACAGATTCTGTGTTTGATGTTTCTAATCTTATATCATGTCTAAGACAACAATTTAAATTTTCTCTGACATACATCGCCACCCCACCACCCTTCCTGCTGACCCTATCAGTGTGGAATAGTTTATAACCCTGTATGTTGCATTCAGAAGGCATTTCTCTATCTTTCAGGTTGAACCAGGTCTGTTATACCAATAATATCTATATTACTGTACTACACTTGCAAGTAATCTTAGCTCATCTATTTTATTTCTTAAACTCCTATTATTTGTATAGTAAACCTTTAAAGGGAGCTAGTCACTCGTTGCCCTCTACTGTCTCTCTTTGTTTGTTGATCAAGCGATTTGCCTTTATTAGCAACTTTACTGTCTTTTAAACACATCCCTGAGGTATCTCGGTAATATCTGCTGTTTCCATCTATAATACTGCAGCCTGATTGTTTCCCACAAACACCCATACCTCTATAATCTATTAGTTTAAAGTCTTAGACAAGTCATCAATGGCCCCCTCAATCGAATTGGCTAATGCAACCACTCCAGCCCCTGAGAGATAAACCCCATCCCTTGCATACATATCATGTTTGCCATAGAATTTGTCCCAGTTATCAATGAATGGGATTGCAAGTTCCTTGCAGTTCTCGTCTAGCCAGCAATTTATACCAATTGCCCTAGACATCCACTCGTTGCCCACTTCCCTTCTAGGCTCGTAGTATATATATTATTGTGTCCAGGGAAGGAAAATGGAAATGCCTAAAACTTAACAAACTTCATTGGTCCTAAAATTCTCTTGGGAAACATTATCAAAATTAAATATATCAAGTTCATTAAGTCTGCACTTAGCAGACTATGAAATTAATACGACTCCTGCCTGAGTTGAGAGATCAGGGACGGTCCTTTCTGTCCTGAGGAGGACCAGGGGAATTTTAAGGATGAGTGTTATGATGCGTAATATGGCCTGATCTGTAAGCTTTGAGAAACATTTTAGTGTTTTGGACTCAAAGCTCAAATTAGTGAAAAATGAGATCTTGCTTCTCAAGGAGGAAAATAAGATAGTGAAAAATGCATTTGGATAAGTGTAACAATGAGTACGAAGTGCTTGAGGATTGTGAAGCGAAACACGTTAGCAGTAATAAATAGGAAGTGATATGCAATAGAGAAGGTTAAGAAATAGGAATGCAAAAGAAGCAGGATTGAAGGTAGAAAATCGCTTTGCTGTATTCCTGGACGACTGTATAGTCGTCAACGAGGAGAAAGGCATCATTACCTCTGCTAATAAAGGGTGAATATTGTGGTTGTCGGCGACTCACACACTAAATATAGTGACCGTGCCTTCTGTGACAGAGATTGTAAGGAGTTTCTGTTGGTGACATAATCAGCAACTAAGATAATATCATGTCGGATAGGAAGATAATAGGAACAAGCTGAAGGAAATAATAGTAGTAAGGACAGGAAACAAGAGCTGGTAGTCAAATACAGGACAGTCCAAGAAATGAATGGCGATCATAGGTGGCATTTTTCCTGGAAGAGGAATGAGGACTGAATGGATGTCTGTCTGGGACACTTGGAAAAAATTGATGGATAGACAATTACTATAAAGAACTTGCAATCTCATTCATTGACAACTGGATTTATTTATAGATTAGAGGTATAAGGAAGTAAAGGGTTGCAGACAAGGGACTGAAGGAGTAAATTTTGCCAGGATAACTTAAGTAAACGTTCAAAAAACATAGTTTATCATATAATTACTAATGAAAGCAAACCAAAGAGTGAGTATAGAGCTGAGTGACTCACTTCCTTAATTAAAGTCTACTGTACAAACAACTGGAGCGATAGAAATAAGATAGACAAACTGAGACTAATTGCATGTTCAGGAAGCACTGATATTATTGCAATAACGGAACATAGTTGCTGGCTACCACATACATGGGAATAAATTATTCCACTGTGGTAAAGTCAACAGGAAAGGAAGGGGAGTGGCCATGTATATTAGCGGAAATTTGAAATATAGCATTAGACACGATTTAAAACTGAAACAATCGGTCACTGAATCTATTTGGATGCAGTTTCTCGATGGACATGAAAAGCTAATCTTGTATGTGCTGTACATGTCTCTCAACCTGATTAGTGACCAAAGTAAACTTCTATAGGACATGACTCACGAAATCGTAATGACACGATTGCAAACAAACCATATCGACGGTCTGGAGTTTTGAGACTCTCTGACCGCGGGTTCAAATCCCGCCCGTGGTATGGTTTCTATAGGACAATTACTTCCAGTCCTTATTCATAACAACAAGTCATTTAGGGAACATGGTAGTTTACATTTCTTACAATAAGTCATATAAGCCATAGTGCATATTAATTTGCTTGTTATCATTTAAATAAGACGTACTGATGACATCCTGACTTCGAGGTTATCCTGGTTTACTAAAAAAAAGAAAAATGCAGATGACACTCTTCAGAAGTCTCATTAACGAAGAATGAACGTTATTTGAATTATTTGTATAAACCTTAGTAATAGATACCGACAGAATGGTTTAGAAAGACACGTGAGCAAACACTAGGATAAATTTATTAGAAAACGTTTCGGTCCTGTGATCTTGATCACTTCTAACTTACAGAGGTTAAAAAGACAGTATATATAGACAGAGAGTGAGGTGTGAGTGACGCATGGTGACACCTATGTGGATACCGTCCTAACAAATATGTATTCAGTTCAAGTTTATTCTCTATAAGGGTTACAGTGTTACAGGTTACAGTGTTACAGTGTTACAGGTTTTGGGTATTGTGTGGTTTACATGTTATAAAATACTAATTACAGAGGGGGCCACTAGGACACCTAGCATGGCTAGGCATTACGAGCAGACTTAGATTAATTCTTAACATTAAATCCTTACAGATTATGGTATTAAGGCTAAGTGACTACATCATAATTTGTGAGTTTAGCAATGTGAATGGTTTTGTTTTGGCACAATACAAGGTGTCTATATTGGAGTATCATAGGCAAACTTATGACTAGTTAGGATTTATTATTTTAAGATCAAGATTAGTATTTCTGGGTTTATAGTCAGTGGGTGAGTGAGTGTAATTGTGAACCACCAGGTGGTTATCATGTAGTTAGTTGTCGGGGTGTATCAGGGAGATAAGATGTTTTCTAACTGTAGTTTTGAAAGTGATGAATGTATCTGCAGTTCTAGAGTTTTCAGGTAGGGTTTTCCAGATTTTAGGTCCTTTGAAATACATTGAATTTTTGTAAAGGTTTAGTCGAACACGGGGAATGTCATAGAGATGTTTGTGTCTGGTGTTATGCCTGTGGATCCTGTCACAACTATCAAGAAAGCGTTTTAGGTAAAGGTTAATATTGGAATTTAAGGCCCTGTAGATATAGATTGCACAGTAGTAAGTGTGGATGTTCTGAACATGGAGTAAGTTTAGATCTATGAAGAGTGGGGGGGGGGGTGCTGCCAGGGATGGGATTTAGTGATTATTCTTACTGCGGCTTTTTGTTGGGTTATTATTGGCTTTAGGTGTGTTGCTGCAGTTGAACCCCAAGCACAGATAGCATAGGTGAGGTATGGATATATAAGTGAATGGTATAGTGTGAGAAGGGCAGTTTGCGGCACGTAGTATTGTATGTTGGAGAGGATCCCCACCGTTTTGGATACTTTTTTTGTTATGTGTTGGATATGGGTGCTGAAATTTAGGTTGTTGTCGAAGTATAGGCCTAGGAATTTGCCCTCATTATGTCTGGCAATTAGAGTGTTGTCGATCTTAATGTTAAGTTGCGCAACACCTGCTCTGCTACCAAACATAATATAGTAGGTTTTGCCAGTGTTAAGTGTAAGTTTATTGGCTGTCATCCAAGTCGATATTTTGAGCAGCTCCTCGTTAACAATGGTGTTGAGGGTGGCAAGATTAGGGTGGGAGATGACATAAGTCGTGTCGTCAGCAAAGAGAATGGGTTTCAGGTGTTGGGATATGTTTGGAAGATCATTGATGTAAATGAGGAAGAGCAGGGGTCCAAGGACACTTCCCTGCGGAACTCCAGTATCAAGTGGCCGTATTGATGAGGCTGTCTTAAATGGTGACATACTGATACCTATTAGAAAGGTAGGATTTAAAATATGCAAGCGCATGGCCTCTTATACCATAGTGGTCAAGTTTGTGGAGTAGGATGCCGTGGTCTACTGTGTCAAACGCTTTTCTTAGGTCAATAAAAATTCCTAGCGGATATTCCTTATTTTCCAATGCTGTGTAAAGCAGGTCTAGCATTTTTATAATTGCATCATTAGTGCTTTTATTTTTCCTGAATCCAAATTGGCAGGGGTTGAGTATGTTTTGTGACGTTATAAATGAATATAGTCTCCTGTGCACGAGTTTCTCGAAGATTTTGGATAGCAATGGTGTTTGATAATGGCCTATAGTTGTATACGTTTGTAGGGTCACCACCTTTATGTATTGGTATAAGGGGAAACAGGCAGAAATCCTTCGGTTTGCCTGAACGAACATCGAAATGCCAGCAACAGAGACGACTTAAGGTACGCCTGTGTTTTCCACAGGGATTCCACGGGACATTTGATGAACTGGGATGAGGCACAACTCGTTCTCACCGAACAAGATCTTACGCCGACGATGTCTGGAAGCCTCGCCAATTGCCGTCATTGACGCCATAGAACATAATACTGGAAAAAAAAAATTGGAAACATTAACATACATGATACTCAACCAGGCAAAGCAGCACCTACAACACAAGAGTCACATGATCCCATTGTTTACCTGTCCAATATGACATTCTTCAGATCACCATGTGTCACTCACACACACAGACACACACGTAGTGTAGTGGGTCACAAGCGCTAGGCTCCGAGAATCTTAGTGCTTTTATGGCGTGCTTTAGCAGCTAGAAGCAACCAGTGTTAGTGACAACGTCAGTGAACAACCCTACAAGTGATAACCAAAGTATTAGCAAAAAAAAAATAAAGTAAAGGCGAGAGAAAGCCTGTTATTATACAACAAAATTTCAAAGTGCCAGTTCGTTGAGGCCTAATTGGCACTTGTTGCCACACTGTTACAAATATACAAAGTACAAAGCGAGTGACTAAAGAGAAAAGATCAAATAGAATTAAGAGAGGTTGGCTAACGAGAAACTGTGATGTAGCACACAGCCAGCATGAACAAGCTAGCCAGAAAGAGGATATATGTATATATACATACATATACATAAATATATATAAGCAGAGAAGGTGGCAGCAGTAGGCCTGAGGAAGTAGCGCCGCCATATCAGGTTGGGTGTCATCACAAATAACAAGTGTACTTACCAAAAGTGAAGTGTAAATTATAAAAGTAGCAGTATACAAGTGATAAGTGTGGTAAATGAGGACTCAAAAGGGCAACGAGAAAAGAATAGCTGAAGAAGTCAGAGGCGGAAGGGCGAGGTGCACCAGTCATCGTACAGCAAGCATCGTACAGCGAGCATCGTACATCAGGCATCTGGATGGACGTCCCCTCTGAGTTGTAACGTACAAATCACCTGTTTGTGGTTGGCAGGAAGTTTTGAGTGGTAGAGCCGGCCCTATGATCACTGGTAGCTGGCAATCACAAACCCTGCTCCAGAGCGATTATCATACACACAACACCTAGCAGTAGTAGGAAGATAAAATTTGTAGGAGCAAGGAATAGGCAGGAGGATTAAGTCGGGGCTAATGGGACTACAGCCCTGACAACAGTTTCGAGAGATAATGTTTTAGGACACAAAGACAGTACAATCTGAGAAGCAAGTATTGGGTACACATGTAGTAAAAGGTAGTACATAACTAGGTGAAAGAAAGACTCGTTAACACACGCTAGTACTATAATTATTAGAATTACTCTCAGTGTTAATGGTATCTTATTAGTATTACGGATACACAGAGGTGAAATGTATTTCTGGGACATATAAACAACTGACGTGCTCACACACACATGCGCGCACACACATACACACTCGGGGCCAGGAGCTGAGTCTCGACCCCTGAAACCACAACTAGGTGAGTACACACACCCACTCATTCACACAGCTGATCCTTGGAATTTGACTGCGTCCCCTCACCCCCCACACACCTTTCCCTCCCCCACAGACCTTTCCCCTCCCCCGCTCTTGCCTTCACTCCCTCCTCCCTCCTATCTTTCTCTCTCCCCCTCCCTTGCGTTTCTCTCTCTCATAGCCTTTTTCCCTCCCCTTCCCCCTACTCTCTTTCTCTCTCTCTCTCTCTCTCTCTCTCTCCCTCACTCCCATAATCCTATCCCTCACCCTCTTCTCTCTCTATAGGCTTCCCTCTCCATCTCCCTTTTTCTATATTTCTACCCCTCCCTCGCATTTCTCTCTCTCATAGCCTTTTCCCTCACCCTCCTTTCTCTCTCTCTCTCTCTCTCTCTCTCTCTCTCTCCCTCTCTTTCTCCCTCTCTCTACCCTTTCTCTCCCCCCTCACATTTCTCTCTCTCTCCCCCTTGGTCTTATCCCTCACCCCCATACTCTCTCCTCTCTCTCCCTCTTTCTACCCTTTCTCTCTCCCCCTCTCACCCTCTCCCTCCTCTAGCCTTCTGTCTGTGGTAATAATAATAATAAAAAAAAATGGGTGGCCCTAGAGGACGGAAAACCAGAGATCTGGTAGACGAACCAGGGAGGAAAGACTGGGAGTTAGAGCTCCAAAAAAGGGAGGAAGAGTGGGGAAGGAAGATAGTAGAGCTTGGTAAGAAAATTGAGGAGCGGATAGCTGAAGAGTGCAGGAAGTGGGAAGTACAGGTCTTAGCAGCAGAAGCTATGATACAGTGCTTAGAAGAGAAACTGCAAAGCCTGAAACAGATTAGAGAGACAAATGACAATTCAGATGTGACATCAGGAAATTCAATGTCAGGCGCAGACAAGGGGACAGTAAGCAACAACGGAGACATGCCGTACGCGAAGGCCCTATCAGACCCACGTGGGGCCAGGGAAAAGACGAGGAGCAAACTAAGATCAAATGACAGGTCCGAAGACAATGAAGGTATGCTATATGCAGAGATTCTAACAGCCAACTGCAGTAGCAAGGTACAGCTGGTCATGAAAGACAGTTCACTGAGAATAGAAGTTTCAGATATGACAGGGACTGAAGGCAAGAACATGTCAATGGAAGGAAATAAAATGCCTCAGAGGAAGCAGATGGAGACTCAGTGGGAGGAGGAAAGGGCGAGGTCAGTTTTTGTGTACGGGCTCCAAGAAGCCAAGGAGGACAACTTTGAAGAAATAAAGCAGGAGGAGAAAAAAATGATTGAAGGCATCATGAAAACAATAGGTGAGGGCGATATGACCCAGGTGACAAATTTTCAGAGAATTGGGTGGTTTGCGAGTGGAAGGATACGGCCTGTCAAAGTAACTTTCAAGGAAGAATCAGTTCGAACCAGGATTCTGCAAGAGAAAGCAAGACTGAGGGACAAAGAGGGGTACCAGAGAGTATACCTCGACCGCGACAGAACACAAGAAGAAAGGACTACACTGAAAGAGAGGGTACAGAGATGCAAGGAGGAACGAGAGACAATGACGAAGATGAGCAGGACCCAGACACAGGAGGAAGGGCAAACACATCCCACAGAATCTCCCACCAAAAGACTCCAACCGCGACATTCCCAACGCAACTGAGGAACCTATACTACAACCCACTCACTGTTCCCTCTGCCACCAACCCCCATATCACAAACCTCACCCCAACAGCTGTCCCTCATGGGCATTCTGACCCCATCCCCATCATCACAAACCCCACCTACACCACAGCCCCATATAGACCCCCACCAAGGCTCTTGCTCCCCCAACCCCAATATTCTTGCCTGACCACAATGATAGAAAAGAAACTGAAAGTTTGGTACACAAACGAGGATGGAATAACGAATAAACATGAGGAGTGGAACGAAAGAATCAGTGAAAAATCCCCAGACATCATAGCAGTCACAGAAACAAAACTCGCTGAGACAATAACAGACACAATCTTCCCAAAGGGATATCAGTTCCTGAGGAAAGATAGAAGGAGTAGAGGGGGAGGAGGGGTTGCACTGCTCATAAAACACCGATGGGGATTTGAGGAAATGGAAGGCATGGACATGATTGGAGAAAGAGACTACATTGTAGGTACAATTCAGTCCGGAGAACATAAAGTAGTCATTGGAGTGATGTATAACCCACCACAGAACTGCAGGAGGCCAAGAGAGGGGTACGAAGAAAACAACAGGGTGATGGTGGACACACTGGCTGAGGTGGCAAGAAGAGCTCACTCGAGCAGAGCAAAGTTACTGGTAATGGGCGATTTCAACCACAGGGAGATCGACTGGGAAAACCTGGAGCCACATGGGGGTCCCAAAGCATGGAGAGCCAAGATGATGGATTTGGTACTTGAAAACCTCATGCATCAACATGTCAGGGACACAACCAGAGAGAGAGGGGAGGATGAACCAGCAAGACTGGACCTTGTGTTCACCCTGAGCAGTTCAGACATTGAGGACATCACATACGAGAGGCCCCTTGGAGCTAGTGATCACATGGTTCTGAGTTTTGATTATATAGTAGAGTTACAAGTGGAGAAGGTAACAGGAACTGAAGGGGACAGGCCAAACTATAAAAGGGGGGACTACACAGGTATGAGAAACTTCCTGCAGGAGGTTCAGTGGGATAGAGAAATGGTAGGAAAATCAGTAAACGAGATGATGGAATATGTGGCAACAAAGTGCAAGGAGGCAGAGGAAAGGTTTGTTCCCAAGGGAAACAGAAATAATAGGAAGACCAAAACGAGTCCTTGGTTTACCCGAAGGTGTAGGGAGGCAAAAACTAAGTGCAACAGAGAATGGAAAAGGTACAGGAGGCATGGGACCCAGGAAAACAAGGAGATTAGTAGAAGAGCCAGAAACGAGTATGCACAGATAAGGAGGGAGGCCCAGCGACAGTATGAAAACGACATAGCATCGAAAGTCAAATCTGACCCGAAACTGCTGTATAGCCACATTAGGAGGAAGACAACAGTCAAGGACCAGGTGATAAGGCTGAGGAAAGAAGGTGGAGAACTCACAAGAAACGATCAAGAGGTATGTGAGGAGCTCAACACGAGATTTAAGGAAGTATTTACAGTAGAGACAGGAAGGACTCTGGGGGGACAGATCAGATGGGGACACCAGCAAGGAATACTCAAACAAGTGTTGGACGACATACATACAGATGAGGAGGAGGTGAAGAAACTGCTAAGGGACATTGATACCTCAAAGGCAATGGGACCGGACAACATCTCCCCGTCGGTCCTTAGAGAGGGATCAGATATATTGTGCGTGCCACTTACCACAATCTTCAACACGTCCCTGGAAACTGGGCAGCTACCTGAGGTATGGAAGACGGCAAATGTAGTTCCCATTTTTAAAAAAGGAGACAGAAAAGAGGCACTAAACTATAGACCTGTGTCATTGACGTGTATAGTATGCAAAGTTATGGAGAAGATTATCAGGAGGAGAGTGGTGGAGCACCTGGAACGGAACATGAGTATAAATGCCAACCAGCACGGATTCATGGAAGGCAAATCCTGTGTCACAAACCTTCTGGAGTTTTATGATAAAATAACAGAAGTAAGACACGAGAGAGAGGGGTGGGTTGATTGCATCTTCTTGGACTGCAAGAAGGCCTTTGACACAGTTCCTCACAAGAGATTAGTGTAGAAGCTAGAGCATCAGGCGCATATAACAGGAAGGGCACTGCAATGGATCAGAGAATACCTGACAGGGAGGCAACAACGAGTCATGGTACATAATGATGTATCACAGTGGGCACCTGTGACGAGCGGGGTCCCACAGGGGTCGGTCCTAGGACCAGTGCTATTTTTGGTATATGTGAACGACATGATGGAAGGGTTAGACTCAGAAGTGTCCCTGTTTGCAGATGATGTGAAGTTAGTGAGGAGAATTAAATCTGATGAGGACCAGGCAGGACTTCAAAGAGACCTGGACAGACTGGACACCTGGTCCAGCAAATGGCTTCTCGAATTTAATCCTGCCAAATGCAAAGTCATGAAGATAGGGGAAGGGCACAGAAGACCACAGACAGAGTATAGGCTAGGTGGCCAAAGACTGCAAACCTCACTCAAGTGAGTATAACACCGAGCATGTCTCCGGAAGCACACATCAATCAGATAACTGCTGCAGCATATGGGCGCCTGGCAAACCTGAGAACAGCATTCCGATACCTTAGTAAGGAATCGTTCAAGACACTGTACACCGTGTATGTCAGGCCCATACTGGAGTATGCAGCACCTGTTTGGAACCCGCACTTGATAAAGCACGTCAAGAAACTAGAGAAAGTACAAAGGTTTGCGACAAGGTTAGTTCCAGAGCTAAGGGGAATGTCCTATGAAGAAAGATTAAGGGAAATCGGCCTGACGACACTGGAGGACAGGAGGGTCAGGGGAGACATGATAACGACATATAAAATACTGCTTGGAATAGACAAGGTGGACAAAGACAGGATGTTCCGGGGAGGGGACACAGAAACAAGAGGCCACAATTGGAAGTTGAAGACACAAATGATTCAGAGAGATATTAGGAAGTATTTCTTCAGTCATAGAATTGTAAGGCAGTGGAATAGCCTAGAATATGACGTAGTGGAGGCAGAAACCATACACAGTTTTAAGACGAGGTTTGATAAAGCTCATGGAGCGGGGAGAGAGAGGGCCCAGTAGCAACCGGTGAAGAGGCGGGGCCAGGAGCTAAGATTCGACCCCTGCAACCACAAATAGGTGAGTGCACCTCACTCTCCGCCTGTATATACCGTCTTTTTAGCCTCTGTATGTTAGAAGTGATCAAGATCACAGGACCGAAATGTTTTCTAATAAATATGTCCGAGTGTTTGCTCACGTGTCTTTCTAAATCAATTGGATTATTAACCCCAAGGGTAAGTAACATAGGGTAATCAAATTAAGTCACTCATTGTTACTTAATTCATTTTGGGTCATTTTTTCTAGGTCCTTCATAGGATGTGACCCGCAGCAGCCTAGTAACTGCACACATAGCAGGTCAGATCTAAAGTATAGCGAGAACACCAGTGTGGTGTTCTCGCTATACTTTACTAGATTAAATCTAATTCAAAGCTTGAAAAGGCTCAAGTGTTTCAAAGTTGACTTATCCTAGAGCTGGGGGCCGTGCTCCTTCAAGTAGTGGGGAGGAAGACGCTGTAGAGCCTCAAGAAGAGCTCATGCTCTAGGAAAATGGAGGTGCACTCGCGTCCCTTTGATCATCCTCACTATTTTTAGTTCTTAAAACACTGAATTTAGCGTTTCCCAACGAAAATAATAATGCAGACGGTTGTGCATTACGAGGAGAGACTAAATGAAGTAAGCCTGACGACTCTGAAAGAAAGGAAGACTAGGCGGGACATGATTATTACATGTAAGATACTCAGAGGAATTCATAGGGCAGATAGAGACGAACTGTTTTAAATCCTAATTCGAGGGACAACTGGACACAGATGGACTCCCAGAGCAGTTACGAGTCTTGGTAACTGTGATTAGGTAGATGAATTAACTGGATGTGTAAATAGAAGCAAACTTTATACACAGTTTTAATATTAGGTATGATAAAGTACATTAGGTCATGAACAAATATGCCAATCGGCGAGGCTGGCGAGGAGGGCCCAGGAGCCAAGACTTGAACTATGAACCTCTGGTAGCATACTCCTCAAGTGAGGCTCTCTCATGTAAAGTAAAAGGACACAAGTGCAACTAATGTGACATTTTATTGTGGCAACGTTTCGCTCAGGATACACAGCAATTCACAACTGCAGACCAAACCAAGTTGGGGGTGGTATTGCAATCTATTATTCTAACCAATTATCTTGTATTAGCACCACTTGCTTTAGTGATGAATATGGGGAATACATTTTTGCTAATTTTACTGTAAAAAACCTTAAGACACCTATAACAATCGGTGCCATTTACCGGATACCTCACACAAACATCCCAAATTTCAGTGAGAAATTAAAGTCACTAATAACAAACAGACAAATGAATAAGCACCACCTTCTCTTAGCTGGAGACTTCAACATCAACCTTGGCTTACTAGATGATCAGCCTGTAACTGATTTCATCAACAATATGAACAACACACTTCTCATACCAACAATAACTAAACCAACCAGGCTCACTGAGACAAGTGCAACCACAATAGACCACATATGGACCAATATACTAGCCCCCCTTAAATCAGGGATAATCACAGATAGCACTACAGACCACTACCCTACCTTCCTCCTGACAAACATTAGTAAACCACCACTTGAATTCAACAAAGTCTCATTTAGACTCCATGACGAGGCCTCAATAAGGAAGTTCACAGCTGACCTAGAGATTGTTGACTGGCCTACAGAATTCTCCAAGGCCAATGGTATTGATGACTGGACAGACATTTTTCTTAACAAATTACTTAGACTATACAACAAACATTGTCCTATAAAAACGAAACAAATCACAAACAAACGGCTTGGTTGCCCATGGCTAACCAGTACCATTCTGAAATCCATTGACAAGAAACACCAATATGAAAAGCAATATAGACAGGGCTTAATACACAAAGATATTCTTAAACACTATTCATCAGTTCTCACCAAAGTAATAAAGAAAGCCAAACAACTATACTACTCCAGTAGATTCACAGACACTAGAGGAGATATAAAAAAGACCTGGAAAACACTCTCTCAGATTCTAGGGACCCACAAACTGAAAAAAACAAGAATATTGTCCTAACTAAACCTAATGAAACACCACTACATCCCACTGACACAGCTAACAAGATAAACGACTTCTTCTCAACCATAGGATCTAATCTCGCCAATAAAATCCCACATACCAATGCCCATGCCGGGGACTACCTAGATGGGAATTTCCCAAATTCCTTCTATCTTGCACCAACTGAGCCCTCGGAAGTCACCGAGATTATAAAGTCACTTAAAAACAACTCAGGGAATCTGTCTAATGTCCCACCATTACTGTACAAGCGAGCGGCCCATGTCCTCTCGCATACTATCTCATTACTTTTTAACAAGTCACTAGAAACTAGCACCTTCCCGAAACTATTCAAGATGGCAAGGGTTACACCAATACATAAAGGTGGTGACCCTACAGACTTAAACAACTATAGGCCAATATCAAACTTACCATTGCTATCCAAAATCTTTGAGAAACTCGTGCACAGGAGACTATATTCATTTATAACAACACAAAACATACTCAACCCCTGCCAATTTGGATTCAGGAAAAATAAAAGCACTAATGATACAATCATAAAAATGCTAGATCTGCTTTACACAACATTGGAAAATAAGGAATATCCACTAGGAATTTTTATTGACCTAAGAAAAGCTTTTGACACAGTAGACCACGACATCCTACTCCACAAACTTGACCATTATGGTATAAGAGGCCATGCGCTTGCTTATTTCAAATCTTACCTTACTAATAGGTATCAGTATGTCACCATTAAAGACACAGCATCAACAACACGGCCACTTGATACTGGAGTTCCGCAGGGAAGTGTTCTTGGTCCCCTTCTCTTCCTCATATACATCAATGACCTTCCAAACGTATCCCAACACCTGAAACCCATTCTCTTTGCTGACGACACGACTTATGTCATCTCTCACCCTAATCTTGCCACCCTCAACACCATTGTTAACGAGGAGCTGATCAAAATATCGACTTGGATGACAGCCAATAAACTTACGCTTAACACTGACAAAACCTACTATATTATGTTTGGTAGCAGAGCAGGAGATGCACAAATCAACATTAAGATCGACAACACTCTAATTACCAGACATAATGAGGGCAAATTCCTAGGCCTATACCTTGACAACAACCTGAATTTCAGCACCCATATCCAACACAACCAAAAAAGTATCCAAAACAGTTGGGATCCTCTCCAAGATACGATACTACGTGCCGCAAACTGCCCTTATCACACTATACCATTCACTTATATATCCATACCTCACCTATGCTATTTGTGCTTGGGGATCAACTGCAGCAACACACCTAAGGCCAATAATAACCCAACAAAAAGCTGCAGTAAGAATAATCACTAAATCCCATCCCTGGCAACACACCCCCCCACTCTTCATAGATCTAAACTTACTCCCTGTTCAGTACATTCACACTTACTACTGTGCAATCTACATCTACAGGACCTTAAACTCCAATATCAACCTTGACCGAAAACGCTCTCTTGATAGTTGTGACAGAACCCAAAGGCATAACACCAGACACAAACATCTCTACGACATTCCCCGTGTCCGACTAAACCTTTACAAAAATTCAATGTATGTCAAAGGCCCTAAAACCTGGAACACCCTACCTGAGAACTCTAGAACTGCAGACACATTCATCACCTTCAAAACTACCATTAGAAAACATCTTATCTCCCTGATACACCCCATCAACCACTGAACTACACGAATACCACCTGGTGGTTCACACTTACACTCACTCACCCATTTGACCATAAACAGAAATATTAATCTCAATCTTAAAATAATGAATCCTATGATACTCCAATACTGAAACTATGTACTGTGCCAAAACAAAAGCATTCACATTGCTAAACTCACAAACTAGTATTTAGTCACTTAGCCATAATACCAACTTACCTCATAATTTGTAATATTTTAAAATAAAGAATTAAACTAAGTCTGCCCGAAATGCCTAGCCATGCTAGGCGTTCTAGTGGTACACTCTGTAATCATTATTTAACTACATGTAAACCACACAACAACCAAATTCTGTAAATTAAACATTGTAATCTTTATAGAGAATAAACTTTGAATTTGAATTTGAATTTGAATTCTAGCAACTTTATTACGAGGTTCTCTCATGCTCATGAATGTTTCTTGAACGACAGTAAAGGGAATTAACCTCTCCTTCCTTGGATCGACCCTGAATACCACCCATTCCTCAGGCGTTATATGATCACTGTGGATTTAGCATTTCCTTCTGATTAAAAAAATGCGAATAAAGATAATGAGAAAACAGCCACCCAGTCACATAGAAAACAAGAGCAGCATTGAAGACTGACAGACAGATGATAACACAGTAAAGTAGACGTTTAGCTCAGCTTAAGATAACATAAGACTTTTCTGAATTTTTAACCCCGGGGAAGATTAGGCACCCAAAATCAAGCAATAAAGTCATTGCGTCATCGGGGATTGTCTGCCTTATTTACATTGTGGTCTTTCATTCTTGTCCCCCAGCATGCAACCCACAACAGTCAACTAACACCCAGGTATACTTGCTGCGAGGTGAACAGGGGTAACAGGTGTAGGGAAATATGACCAAACTTTCCACCCATGCCGTGGATCGATCCATGGACTCTCAGTATGCGAGATGAGTACGTTATCAGTCGACCCACAGGAAATGGTTAATGAACGAGGCGAGTCAAGGGTAGCCCGGATGGGTTATCATTGACTCTCCTAAGAAAGATAAATATGCAGATTAACGCAGAGAAGTACAAGATCGGATCTCGGCGAGAGGTGATGGTGGCATTCACGGTAAATATTGAGAGGCATTTTCTGAGTGGACTGGGTAAAGTAGGTGGAGGTTGTGGCAGTGGTGGCAAACACCGGGTGAGCCTCCGTCTGCTCTTACCTCACACACGATATTGATGATTCACCACCATAACACAGTGTCAACTGTTACACTACCACACAGTGTTGATTGCTACACTAAGACACAGTGTTGAATGCTACACTACCACACAGTATTCACTGCTACACTACCACACAGTATTAATTGCTACACTATCACACAGTGTTGACTACTACACTACCACAGAGTGCTGACTGCTACAATACCACACAGTATTCACTGCTACACTACCACACAGTATTAATTGCTACACTATCACACAGTGTTGACTACTACACTACCACACAGTGTTGACTGCTACACTGTCACACAGTATTCACTGCTACACTACCACACAGTATTGATTGCTACACTATCACACAGTGTTGACTGCTACACTGCTACACAATGTTCACTGCTACACTGCCAAACAGTATTCACTGCTACACTACCACACAGTATTGATTGCTACACTATCACACAGTGTTGACTGCTACACTACCACACAGTGTTGACTGATACACTACCACACAGTGTTGACTGCTATCTCAGTAGTAGTAACCAGTTACCAGTCTCAGTAGTAACCAGTTACCAGTAACCGTCCGTTGACTCAATGACCAACCGTCTTGAGTCACGGTCTTCATATTGTGCTGAGCTGACACTATTTCAAAACACCCACTACGGGGTACTGGCCAGACGGCTAGTCAGTTTTACGAGTGTAACCAAGGAGATAGGTACGGCTGGCAAGAGCTCTGTCCACATAACAGTAATTATACGTATAACAGCCTACGTGAGTATTTCTACCCTAATCCACGTATCGAACTCCCACATGATAAATGGTGTGCAGCGGTGTGGAGCGTGGATTTACGTTTTTAAGGGTAATTCAAGGCGTTTGAAGACTGTTGTGAGTAGCCGGCAGGGTCAAAGGTGAGTCTCCAGGCACCAGCTCTACCCTCGCGCACCACCAGCCAGCAGCAGCTACTCCCCTCAAACCTATTGCCTGCAAGCCTGTTGCAGCCGTTTCAAGCTTCCTGGCTTAGTTCGTGTGCTAATTGCTTCAATCTCCGAGGGGTTGACCCGGATTTTGCAATTAAGCCAGTCAGTAAGCCAGACTGTGGAAGTGAACGCCAGTCAGCCTATCATCCAGCCTGTCTCCTGTCATCCAACTGCTCCTCCGTGCTTTGTGCATCGTTACACGTCTTCCAGTCATCCATTCTCGTGGGGTAAGCCAGTCAGCCAACCCAGCTTCTAACCCAGCTGAGAGAGAGAAGTAAGCCACGCAGTAAGAAGTAAGCCAAGTTCCTCTGAAGTATTGTTTATATCGCTTTGTGCTCCCTGTTGGATGCTAAGAGTGGTTTTTACCATTCCTGTGGCATAGAGTGGGTTTTTCAAGCCACCTTCGTGGGTGAGTGGGGTGCGCGGCAGACCCCCAGCGTCCCCCCCCACCATTCTCTCACACCACCCGGGGTGCGCGGCAGAAGCAACCACCCCACCACCACCACCACCAGCCATCCACTCATCTACCTGTGGTTGTTTGCACCCTTGTACCGGGTCCTAGTACTGTTTTGGCTCACATAATTGGTCAAGAGATTGTAGCTGGTGCCAACGAGATAAAGCCAGTTATGTGAGTTCGCCTAGAACGCACATTTCTTCACGACAACAGTGAGTGTAGGTGACGTCAGCCCTCACCGCACTGGACACTCTACCCCCCGCCCCACCACCAGTACTCACCGCCCGTCTTCTACTCCCGACTTCAGTGATAATTTTCTTGAGACAATTTTTCTTGCATTTAAAGACATTTGCGTGTGTGAGATATTTATAGTAAATTGTTTGTGTACTCTAAACCTTGTGTTTTTCAGTGTAAACGCAGTATTCTTTGACTCAGTATTTTTTACAATATTTTTCAGTGTTTTCACTTATCTTATATTTTTCTGCTGTGTTTTTCTTTATGCTACTCCTGTCTGTAGTAAGTATTATTGTGTAGTGTACCAGTCAGTCACTCTGTGTGAAGTGATTCATTTTTTTTTATTGTATTCTTTCAGCGTTGTATTCTCAGTATATCATTGTATTTCATGCAGTGATATTCACCCCAGTATACCAAATTTTCTATTTATTTCTATGTGTGTCATTTTTTTCGTATGCCAACAGTGTCTCATTCCTCTAATTTTTCGCAGACTGTGTACCATTATTTTTGCCAGCAAATTTTTGTCGTATCAGTCACAGCAGGATTTTGTTGTGAGAATATATTTTAATGAAGTGTGCCACGCAACTGTAAGTGTTATATTCCCTGTTTTGTTCCTGTGTTTTATTTTCTTCATATTTTTTATAATTCTTGAACAAATTCACTCTTGATGCAATTTCAATTACTTTTAACGTAAAGTGTTTTCTTTACTCTGCTTGAGTAAATTGTTTTGTCTAATTTACAATTAAGAGTTAAAGTGTTCAATCAGTTTATTTTTTTTTTGATCTTCATAATTTTAATTCATTATTTTACTTGAGTTTTCCCAGTGACACTTTATTACTGCAGTGATTGTTTCTACACCTTATTTTGTTGCACTTGTTCTGAAGTGAATTATTTTGTTGAACTGTTCTGCAGTGAATTATTTTCTTTTATTGATATTTTGTGAACTATATTTTAATTTTATCTATGCATTCTTAGAAAATACTTAAATTTCCCAGTTAACAATTTAATAATTTTATTTTACACTTTCACATTGATTTAAAAAATTTAATTAATTAATTTCTTTATTAGCAAGAGTAAAGACAGCTCATTTTGCATTTAATTCAGTCTCCAGTAATATTTTTACTTGTATATTTCTATGTAAATTTTTTTTTCTTGGTCAATAGTCCTTTAAATTGAGTTTTCCTTCCTCTTGCAGTGTATTTAAACATTATTCTGCAGAATTAATTGTATATCTTTTCATTTCAATTCTAGAATTTTATATCATTTTTATTGTTCATTATTTTTGCTTTATTTGTTCTCGTGTTACTTTGCCATTATGTCTCACATACCGTCAAGTGATACTTTAGTGAATGTCGACACTCAGACCTCTCAGGCTACTACTGCTGGTCCTGTCATCAGTCCTCACAGTTCCTTACCGACTGACAGACCGACTCAGACACCGAGATATTATAGTTATACTCGTGATTCCCTTGATGCGTTACCTTTATTCAATGGCCATGTACATAGTCTTGAAGCATGGTTTGCAGCCATTCGTTCTCGTGCTAGTGCTCTAGCTGAAGGTCCTCCTTCAGAGGAAAGCCTTATCAGACTTGCTAAAGAAGCTCTTTATCGATCTCCTGCTGCTGTTCATGTTGTTGATCTCCTGGATATGCGAGACTTCAGGAATCTTACTAAGTGGTCACAATATGAGGAACTGATTCGTTCTTTCCTTGTCCCAGTAAAAACAGCTGATCCATATGTTGTTCTTAGGGAACTAGTGAATGCTACACCCATGAGTACTGAATCGTTGAGTGCATTTGCTGTTAGATTAGACAAACTTTTATCATCATTTATCAATGCTGTCCAATCATCAACTTTTCTCCCTGAAGAGGCTAAACCATTTACAGCATCAATTGCTAAAATAGCAGCTTTTGGAGCAATTAAAGAACTAATGCCGCCTGCTTCTGTGTGTGCTTATGAGGCTGATCCTCCAACTGTAACGATGGAACCTCTTACAGCCTTAAATCATGTACGTTCCTTGTGCCCCCAGGGTACTTTCCCTTGTATCAAAAGTAATGTCACACATATGCCTCAGTCTGCACCACCTCTTGTTTGCGCCACAGAGACAAATCGTAGTCGTCAATCATCTCAGAGATCACCAAGAACCAGTGTACAGAGTCGTTATACACCTCGTAGTATTCATAGTACATTCAGTAACCATAGTCGGCGGAATTGTTACAACTGTGGTTTCCGTGGCCATATTGCAATTAATTGTCCTGATAGTTACCCTAAGAGACGTCGTACTGATGATGAGTACTCAGATCTTCCCTACTGTAATTATCATAGAATACATGGACATGACACATCTGAGTGTAATGCTCTCTATAACCTTCAGTACTCTAGATCTTTCCGTGGTCGTTCCAACCGCAGAACCCGTCGAGGAAACAGATCTCGTGGTTATCAAACTAACCAGAACCAGGCTCATTCTTTCAATTATCAAACTAACCAGAACCAGGCTCGTTCTTCCCAGTCGGGGGAATTCGAGCGCCCCAGTCAAACCGCCCCATGGTGACAGTAGGTGATAATGAGTACACCATCCCCGTTCACAACTCCTTTGAAGCCTTAAGCAGTCTCGAGCATGCCAACCCTGCTGATGATGTTGCTTCACATGTCTCTGACATCGATGATTTTGGGGATGGAGTAGAACAAGTCTTTTCTGATGAAAATCCACCTTTTTGTTTGCACATAACTTCCAATGCAACCATAGGCCCTATAGTGCAAGCATCTGTTTATAATGCGCCCGTTCAATTGTTCATGGACTCTGGTGCGCAAATCAATATTATTAGGTCTAGTTTGTTTAAGGATAAGAAGTTACGACATGTCCTTCTCGTAGAACCGACTCCTGTGTCCTCCCTTAGTGGAGTATCTGGTTCTCACCTGCGTGTCCGAGGTACGACTGCCCTAACCTTTTCTATCCAAGGTAGAGACTTCACTGTTTCCTTCCTTGTTGTCGATCAGATTACTTTCCCTGGTGACCTTCTACTGGGATTTGCTTCCATGCGAGACTTACGCATTGTGCTCGACCCTTATCGATGGCATGCACAAATTGACGACTTGATCGTTCCATTCTGGGGTTACCAGCTTGGATCCGAAATCTGTTATACTGCTGCAGAGTATGATGTACGGATTAAGTCCTTACAAGCTAATGCATTCTCCAGTAGCGTACCCAAGCGGTCAGGCACTGGTAATTCTGTCACTCCCATCAGTGTTCCACCTATACCTTCAGAATTGCAGGATAGTCCGATGCCTCAAGTGTCCGAGGACGCTCAGATTGCCTTGAGTGCTCAACCTATCCCTGCAATGCCTGCTAGTTCGAGTAGTAGTTTCTCCACAGGGGACGCCTTGTCGGAAAACAATTACTTGCAACTAGTAATGCCATCTCTTGTTGATGTCACATGCCGTTTGCAGAAAGACGTTTCTGTTGCGGCTAGTGCTCTCACTAGAGTGTCTGTAGTTGTTCCTAGTGTTCCAGATGGTGATAACGTCCTAGTTGACAGTGATTCCTGCAAAGTAAAAGGTCTATTTGTTGAACCATCCTTACATGTTGTAAGAGATAGTAAGATCCATTTCTACCTGGCCAACACTTCTGGTCACAGTGTTCGCCTTAGAGCAAATACCAATCTTGTTGACCTTGTTCACTATCCTTACCCTGTTCAGGCAGAGGATGAGTTGTCACCTGACCAGTGGGTCGGTGCTATTTCTGCCGGGGAGACCTCATCCACTTCACTGGATCAATCTATTCCACCAGTTGAGGAGAAAGACTTAGCTCCCACTGACTTCCCAGATGAAGTCAAGCGTTTGTTGACTCTGTTGAACAAACGTCGTAAAGCCATTGCTTTACCAGGTGAGAAGATGGGTATAACGAACTTATTGTCCCATCGTATTCCACTTGAACCTGGTACTAGACCTATCTACATACCTGCGTACAGAATGCCTCATTCACAAGTTGCTGTCGCAGAAGAATTGATCAATCAAATGCTTGATGATGGAGTTATTGCACCTAGCAATTCACCTTGGAATGCACCCTTGATACTAGTACCTAAGAAGGATGGTACTTGGCGTCCAGTAATTGACTTTAGGAAGTTAAACGCAAAAACCATTCCAGATCGCTTTCCACTCCCTGTACTGGGTGATCTTTTACGTAATATCGGAGATAACAAAGTCTTTTCAACCCTAGATTTGTTACAAGGGTTTTGGCAAGTCCCTCTTCACGAGGACAGCCAAGAACTAACTGCATTCTCCACTCCTACAGGTCATTATCACTTCCTCCGTATGGCATTTGGATTACGATCTTCCCCTATCACGTTCTCAAGGCTCATGACTAATATCTTTAGAGGTCTCATAGGTAATGCACTTATGGTGTACTTAGATGACGTAATCGTCATGTCTAAAGACGTGGATACACACTTGAAAAGACTTGATGTAGTACTTGGTAAGCTTGAAGAAGCCAATTTAAAGATCAAACTGTCAAAATGTCAATTTTTCAGATCAGAAATTAAGTTTCTTGGTCACGTAGTCACTCCTAGAGGGGTTACGACTGACCAAAGTAAAGTAACTGCAGTACTAAATTTTCCAACTCCCAAAACTGCTGATGCCGTAAGATCCTTTGTGGGCTTAGCAGGTTTTTATAGATCTTTCATTGCCAATTTTTCTTCCATAGCTGCTCCTCTAACTGAGTTGCTTAAGAAAGATGCTCCTTTTGTTTGGACCTTCCGTCAAGAAAGAGCATTCCAAACTCTAAAAGAAAAGCTAACATCTGCTCCAATTTTGAAATTTCCAGATTTTTCTAAGCCTTTCTATCTGACAACTGATGCTAGTTCAATTGGCATAGGTGCCGTACTAGCTCAGAAGACCGATGGCAAGTACAACGCAGTTGCATTTGCTAGTCGCGTCCTTACAAAGGCTGAACGTAATTATACAGTAACTGAGCAAGAAGCTTTAGCAATAGTATGGTCTTTAAAGCACTTCCGAGACATTATTTATCAGTACTCTGTTCATGTCTTGACAGATCATGCTCCGCTGATACCCTTATTCCAGAACAAACAACCTACTGGAAGGTTAGCCAGATGGACCTTGACTATCCAAGAGTTCAATCCCACCTTTGAGCATTTACCTGGCAAGTCAAATGTAGTCGCAGATGCCTTATCGCGACATGTTAGTATAGTAACTGCAGACCCTCCATTTAGTGCTGAAGATGTAAAGAATGCTCAACGAACAGATCCCATGTGGTCTGGTGTGATACGATTCCTGCTCCAGGAAGATCTTATTCTGACTGTGAAGCCACCAGCTCCCATCAGTGACTTTGTCATGAACCAAGAATTACTGTATCGAACAGCCGAGTTGGGTACTCCTAGCAGAAGAGTATACCAGTTAGTAATTCCACAGTCACTAGTGAATGTAGCCTTACAGCTAGTTCACGATGTACCAGGTGTTGCACACCCTGGTATGGATCGTTCAGTAAAACAAGCCAGATTGAAATACTTTTGGCCTCGTATGGCAACTGATATTTCTGAGTATGTTAGGAAATGTAGTGTCTGCATGCAACATAAAGGCAATGCTAATGGTCCTAATCCAATCCAAGTGTATCCAACTACTAGCGAACCTTGGGAAAGAGTTGCGCTTGATTTGTTAACTAATTTTAAATGTTCCCTCCAAGGTAACAAACATCTGTGTGTTATGGTAGACCATTTCACCAGATATTGTGAGTTAGTTCCTATTGCAGATAAGACTGCCGAGACAGTAGCTAAAGCATTTAAAGAACGCATTATCTGCAGGCATACCACTCCCAAGTCCCTAGTAACAGACAATGGAGGTGAATTCTGTAATGAAATTCTTGAAAATTTGTGTACCTTGTACAAGATCACTAAATCCACCATTGTTCCTCATCATCCTGCCAGCAATGGGTTAGCGGAACGAACCAATAAGAAAGTACTTGATGTCTTGAGAGCCACTATCAATCCCAATAGTGAAACTTGGGATGAAGTTATACCTGATGTGCAGTGTGCTATAAATTCTGCTTACAATGTTTCTATAGGTGACACTCCACATTATGCATTGTACGGTGTAGATAAACGTTTGCCTTATGAGTTGTTATATTCTAATCCGAAACCAAATTACAACCCTGATGATTTCGTAGCAACTCGTACCAGCTTAGCTCAAAGTGTTTTTAGAAGAATCCGTGAAACACTTCATAAATCAACAGCAGAATTTACAAGAGTCGCAAATACTCGAGTAAAGCCATCCAAAATCAAAGTAGGTTCGAGAGTTATGCTGACTAATTTTAACAAAACGTCTGCAATGCCAAAGCTTGATCAAAGGTTTGTTGGTCCTTATCGAGTAGTTGAACATATCACTGGAAATAAGTATAAGGTTAGAGAGATTAGTACTGGTCAGTATAAAGAATCGCATTTGGATCATATGAAGTTAGTATGTGATGATAATGATGTTCCAACCCAGACTAATGTGACAGACTCTGACAATCCTCCTGATCCTGTACTCTCTTCCTCTGATACTCAGTCAGACGATCAACCTGAATGTCGTTATTCCCTACGTACACGACAGGTATTGAGAAATCCTCAAGTATCATTTGTAACTTCCAATTCAGATTTGCCTCAAATACAGCATGAGTTAGCCAATGCTACAGAATTTGATCCTCCCAGAGATGACACCCATTCTGCATATGTCAATCACACCCTAGCAGAGTTGGGGTTAAATGTAAATAACCTGTATAGATGAATAATTACAGTATCAACTTATCAGTATTCAAGAATTTTTTTTTTGTGTTCATGTTCTCTCCGCATTCTGAGAGTTAACAGTCTAGATTTGCGCGCACCGAATCTGCTTTCTGTTAAACACTCTTTCTTTGTATATATTCCTTCCTCAGAATCCGTAGATCACACGAATACAGATCGATCGATCAAAATTTTTGTTTTTATCACTTGTAATCTCAATGTTGAGTTCGTTGTTCATTTGTTGAGTTTTAAGTTGTACTATAGTATACCTTGTATTGCATTACAGTTTCAGTTACGTACGCTTTCATTCCAATGTTCTACTTATGTATCTATAATGTTTCATGTTGTGTACTTTGACATTGTATAGAATCAGCCCAAGCCGTATACCTGCCATCTCTAGTTTGTATTAGTTGTATGTCGGGACGACATACGTTAGCGTCGCCGAGCTCTCAGTAGTAGTAACCAGTTACCAGTCTCAGTAGTAACCAGTTACCAGTAACCGTCCGTTGACTCAATGACCAACCGTCTTGAGTCACGGTCTTCATATTGTGCTGAGCTGACACTATTTCAAAACACCCACTACGGGGTACTGGCCAGACGGCTAGTCAGTTTTACGAGTGTAACCAAGGAGATAGGTACGGCTGGCAAGAGCTCTGTCCACATAACAGTAATTATACGTATAACAGCCTACGTGAGTATTTCTACCCTAATCCACGTATCGAACTCCCACATGATAGCTACACTTCCACACAGTACAGACTGCTATACTACTACACAGTGTTCACTGCTACACTACCACACAGTGTTGACTGCTACACTACCACACAGTGTTGACTGCTACATTACCACACAGTGTTGACTGCTACACTACTACACAGTGTCGACTGCTACACTACTACACAGTGTCGACTGTTACACTACTACACAGTGCTGACTGCTACACGACTACACAGTGTTGACTGCTACACTACCACACAGTGTTGACTGCGACACTACTACACAGTGTTGACTGCTACACTACTAAACAGTGTTGACTGCTGCACTATTACACAGTGTTGACTGCTACACTACCACACAGTGTTGACTGCCACACTACTACACAGTGTTGACTGCTACACTACCACACAGTGTTGACTGCTGCACTACTACAGAGTGTTGACTGCTACACTACCACAGAGTGTTGACTGCTACACTACTACACAGTGTCGACTGTTACACTACTACACAGTGCTGACTGCTACACGACTACACAGTGTTGACTGCTACACTACCACACAGTGTTGACTGCTACACTACTACACAGTGTTGACTGCTACACTACTACACAGTGTTGACTGCTACACTACCACACAGTGTTGACTGCTACACTACTACACAGTGTTGACTGCTACACTACCACACAGTGTTGACTGCTACACTACTACAGAGTGTTGACTGCTACACTACTACACAGTGTTGACTGCTGCACTACTACAGAGTGTTGACTGCTACACTACCACATTGTGTTGACTGCTACACTACTACAGAGTGTTGACTGCTACACTACTACACAGTGTTGACTGCTACACTACTACACAGTGTTGATTGCTACACTACTACACAGTGTTTACTGCTACACTACTACAGAGTGTTGACTGCTGCACTACTACAGAGTGTTGACTGCTACACTACTACACAGTGTTGACTGCTACACTACTACAGTGTTGACTGCTACACTACTACACAGTGTTGACTGCTACACTACTACACAGTGTTTACTGCTACACTACTACAGAGTGTTGACTGCTACACTACTACACAGTGTTGACTGCTACACTACCACACAGTGTTGACTGCTACACTACTGCACAGTGTTCACTGCTACACTACCACACAGTGTTGACTGCTACAGTACCACACAGTGTTGACTGCTGCACTACCACACGGTGTTGACTGCTACACAGTGTTGACTGCTACACTACCACACAGTGTTGACTGCTACACTGCTACACAGTCTTCACTGCTACACTACCACACAGTGTTGACTGCTACACTTCCACACAGTGTTGACTGCTACACTGCTACACAGCGTTCACTGCTACACTACCACACAGTGTTGACTGCTACACTACCACACAGTGTTGACTGCTACACTACCACACAGTGTTGACTGCTGCACAACTACACATTGTTTACTACCACACAGTGTTGACTGCTACACTACTACACAGTGTTGACTGCTGCACTACTACACAGTGTTCACTACCACACAGTGTTGACTGCTGCACTACTACACAGTGTTGACTGCTGCACTACTACACAGTGTTGACTGCTGCACTACTACACAGTGTTCACTACCACACAGTGTTGACTGCTACACTACTACACAGTGTTGACTGCTACACTACTACACAGTGTTCACTACCACACAATGTTGACTGCTGCACTACTACACAGTGTTCACTACCACACAGTGTTGACTGCTACGCTAGGACACAGTGTTGACTACTACACTACCACACAGTGTTGACTGCTACGCTACTACAGAGTGTTGACTGCTACATTACCACACAGTGTTGACTGCTACACTACTACACAGTGTTGGCTGCTACACTACCACACAGTGTTGACTGCTACACTACTACAGAGTGTTGACTGCTACACTACTACAAAGTGTTGAATGCTGCACTACCACAGAGTGTTGACTGCTACACTACCACACAGTGTTGACTGCTACACTGCCAGAAAGTGTTGAGTGCTGCACTACTACACAGTGTTGATTGTTACACTACCACACAGTGTTGACTGCTACACTACTACACAGTGTTGACTGCTGCACTACCACACAGTGTTGACTGCTACACTATTACACAGTGTTGACTGCTACACTACCACACAGTGTTGACTGCTACACTATTACACAGTGTTGACTGCTGCACTACCACACAGTGTTGACTGCTACACTATTACACAGTGTTGACTGCTACACTACCACACAGTGTTGACTGCTACACAACTACACAGTGTTGACAGCTACACTACTACACAGTGTTGACTGCTACACTACTACACAGTGTTGACAGCTACACTACTACACAGTGTTGACTGCTACACTACTACACAGTGTTGACAGCTACACTGCTACACAGTGTTGACTGCTACACTACCACACAGTGTTGACTGCTACACTACCACACAGTGTTGACTGCTACACAACTACACAGTGTTGACTGCTGCACTACTACGCAGTGTTGACTGCTACACTACTACACAGTGTTGACTGCTACACAACTACACAGTGTTGACTGCTGCACTACTACACAGTGTTGACTGCTGCACTACTACACAGTGTTCACTACCACACAGTGTTGACTGCTGCACTACTACACAGTGTTCACTACCACACAGTGTTGACTGCTGCACTACTACACAGTGTTCACTACCACACAGTGTTGACTGCTACACTACAACACAGTGTTTACTGCTACACTTACTCACAGTGTTTACTGCTACACTACCACACAGTGTTGACTGCTACAATACCACGCAGTGTTGACTGCTACACAACCACACTGTGTTGACTGCTACACTACCACACAGTGTTGACTGGTACACTACCACGCAGTGTTGAGTGCTACACTACTAAACAGTGTTGACTGCTACACTACTACACAGTGTTGACTGCTACACTACTACACAGTGTTGACTGCTGCACTACCACACAGAGTTGAGTGCTATACTACTACACAGTGTTGACTGCTACACTACTACACAGTGTTGACTGCTACAATACCACACAGTGTTGACTGCTACACTGCTACACAGTGTTGACTGCTACACTACTACACAGTGTTGACTGCTGCACTACTACACAGTGTTGACTGCTACAGTACCACACAGTGTTGACTGCTACACTACTACACAGTGTTGACTGCTACACTACTACATAGTGTTGACTGGAGCACTACTACACAGTGTTGACAGCTACAGTACCACACAGTGTTGACTGCTACACTACTACACAGTGTTGACTGCTACACTACTACACAGTGTTGACTGCTGCACTACTACAAAGTGCTGACTGCTACACTACCACACAGTGTTGAGTGCTACACTACTACACAGTGTTGACTGCTACACTACTACACAGTGTTGACTGCTACACTACTACACAGTGTTGACTGCTACACTACTACACAGTGTTGACTGCTACACTACTGCACAGTGTTGACTGCTGCACTACTACACAGTGTTGACTGCTGCACTACTACACAGTGTTGACTGCTACACTACTACACAGTGTTTACTACCACACAGTCTTGACTGCTACACTACTACACAGTGTTGACTGCTGCACTACTACACAGTGTTCACTACCACACAGTGTTGACTGCTGCACTACTACACAGTGTTGACTGCTGCACTACTACACAGTGTTCACTACCACACAGTGTTGACTGCTGCACTACTACACAGTGTTCACTACCACACAGTGTTGACTGCTACACTACAACACAGTGTTTACTGCTACACTTACTCACAGTGTTGACTGCTACACTACCACACAGTGTTGACTGCTACAATACCACGCAGTGTTGACTGCTACACAACCACACTGTGTTGACTGCTACACTACCACACAGTGTTGACTGCTACAATACCACGCAGTGTTGACTGCTACACTACCACACAGTGTTGACTGCTACACTACTACACAGTGTTGACTGCTACACTACTACACAGTGTTGACTGCTGCACTACTACACTGTGTTGACTGCTACACTTCTACACAGTGTTGACTGCTGCACTATTACACAGTGTTGACTGCTGCACTACTACACAGTGTTGACTGCTACACTACTACACAGTGTTGACTGCTACACTACAACACAGTGTTGATTGCTGCAGAACTACACAGTGTTCACTACCACACAGTGTTGACTGCAGCACTACTACACAGTGTTGACTGCTACACTACCACACAGTGTTGACTGTTGCAGTACTACACAGTGTTCACTACCACACAGTGTTGACAGCTGCAGTACTACACAGTGTTCACTACCACACAGTGTTGACTGCTACACTACTACACAGTGTTGACTGCTACACTACTACGGAGTGTTGATTGCTGCACTACCACACAGTGTTGACTGTTGCAGTACTACACAGTGTTCACTACCACACAGTGTTGACTGCTACACTACTACACAGTGTTGACTGCTACACTACTACACAGTGTTGACTGCTACACTACCACACAGTGTTGACTGTTGCAGTACTACACAGTGTTGAGTGCTACACTACCACACAGTGTTGACTGCCACGCTACTACACAGTGTTGACTGCTACACTACTACACAGTGTTGACTGCTGCAGTACTACACAGTGTTGACTGCTACACTACCACACAGTGTTGACTGCTACACTACCACACAGTGTTGACTGCTACACTACCACACAGTGTTGACTGCTGCACTACTACACAGTGTTGAGTGCTACACTACCACACAGTGTTGACTGCTACACTACCACACAGTGTTGACTGCTGCACTACTACACAGAGTTGACTGCTACACTACCACACATTGTTGACTGTTGCACTACTACACAGTGTTGACTGCTACACTACCACACAGTGTTGAGTGCTACACTACCACACAGTGTTGACTGCTGCACTACTACACAGTGTTGACTGCTACACTACCACAGTGTTGACTGCTACACTACTACACAGTGTTGACTGCTAAACTACCACACAGTGTTGACTGCTGCACTACTACACAGTGTTGACTGCTGCACTACTACAGTGTTCACTACCACACAATGTTGACTGCTGCACTACTACACAGTGTTGACTGCTACACTACCACACAGTGTTGACTGCTGCACTACTACACAGTGTTGACTGCTGCACTACTACACAGTGTTCACTATCACACAATGTTGACTGCTACACTACTACACAGTGTTGACTGCTGCACTACTAAACAGTGTTGACTGCTGCACTACTACACAGTGTTGACTGCTGCATTACTACACAGTGTTGACTGCTACACTACTACACAGTGTTGACTGCTACACTACCACACTGTGTTGACTGCTACACTACTACACAGTGTTGACTGCTACACTACCACACAGTGTTGACTGCTACACTACCACACAGTGTTGACTGCTACACTACCACACAGTGTTGACTGCTACACTACCACACAGTGTTGACTGCTACACTACCACACAGTGTTGACTGCTACACTACTACACAGTGTTGACTGCTACACTACCACACAGTGTTGACTGCTACACTACTACACAGTGTTGACTGCTGCAGTACCACACAGTGTTGACTGCTATACTACTACACAGTGTTGACAGCTACATTGCTACACAGTGTTGACTGCTACAGTACCACACAGTGTTGACTGCTACACTGCTACACAGTGTTGACTGCTACACTACCACACAGTGTTGACTGCTACACTACCACACAGTGTTGACTGCTACACTGCTACGCAGTGTTCACTGCTAAACTACCACACAGTGTTGACTGCTACACTACTACACAGTGTTGACTGCTGCACTACTACACAGTGTTCACTACCACACAGTGTTGACTGCTGCACTACTACACAGTGTTCACTACCACACTGTGTTGAATGCTGCACTACTACACAGTGTTCACTACCACACAGTGTTGACTGCTACACTACTACACAGTGCTGACTGCTACACTACTACACAGTGTTCACTACCACACAATGTTGACTGCTGCACTACTACACAGTGTTCACTACCACACAGTGTTGACTGCTACGCTAGTACACAGTGTTGACTGCTACACTACCACACAGTGTTGCCTGCTACGCTACCACACAGTGTTGACTGCTACACTACCACAGAGTGTTGACTGCTGCACTACTACACAGTGTTGATTGCTACACTACCACACAGTGTTGACTGCTACGCTAGTACACAGTGTTGACTGCTACACTACCACACAGTGTTGCCTGCTACGCTACCACACAGTGTTGACTGCTACACTACCACAGAGTGTTGACTGCTGCACTACTACACAGTGTTGATTGCTACACTACCACACAGTGTTGTCTGCTACACTATTACACAGTGTTGACTGCTGCACTACCACACAGTGTTGACTGCTACACTATTACACAGTGTTGACTGCTACACTACCACACAGTGTTGACTGCTACACTATTACACAGTGTTGACTGCTGCACTACCACACAGTGTTGACTGCTACACTATTACACAGTGTTGACTGCTACACTACAACACAGTGTTGACTGCTACACAACTACACGGTGTTGACAGCTACACTACTACACAGTGTTGACTGCTACTCTACTACACAGTGTTGACAGCTACACTACTACACAGTGTTGACTGCTACACTACTACACAGTGTTGACAGCTACACTACTACACAGTGTTGACTGCTACACTACCACACAGTGTTGACTGCTACACTACCACACAGTGTTGACTGCTACACAACTACACAGTGTTTACAGCTACACTACTACACAGTGTTGACTGCTACACTACTACACAGTGTTGACTGCTGCACTACTACGCAGTGTTGAATGCTACACTACTACACAATGTTGACTGCTACACAACTACACAGTGTTGACAGCTACACTACTACAAAGTGTTGACTGCTACACTACCACACAGTGTTGACTGCTGCACTACTACACAGTGTTGACTGCTACACTACTACGCAGTGTTGACTGCTGCACTACTACACAGTGTTGACTGCTACACTACTACACAGTTTTGACTGCTACACTACTACACTGTGTTGACTGCTACACTACTACACAGTGTTGACTGCTACACTACCACACAGTGTTGACTCTTGCACTACTACACAGTGTTGACTGCTACACTACTACACAGTGTTGACTGCTACACTACTACACAGTGTTGACTGCTACACTACTACACAGTGTTGACTGCTACACTACTACACAGTGTTGACTGCTACACTACTACACAGTGTTGACTGCTACACTACCACACAGTGTTGACTGCTACACTACCACACAGTGTTGACTGCTACACTATTACACAGTGTTGACTGCTACACTACCACACAGTGTTGACTGCTAAACTATTACACAGTGTTGACTGCTGCACTACCACACAGTGTTGACTGCTACACTATTACACAGTGTTGACTGCTACACTACCACACAGTGTTGACTGCTACACAACTACACAGTGTTGACTGCTACACTACTACACAGTGTTGACTGCTACACTACTACACAGTGTTGACTGCAGCACTACTACACAGTGTTGACTGCTACACTACTACACAGTGTTGACTGCTGCACTACTACACAGTGTTGACTGCTGCACTACTACACAGTGTTGACTGCTGCACTACTACACAGTGTTGACTGCTGCACTACTGCACAGTGTTCACTACCACACAATGTTGACTGCTGCACTACTACACAATGTTGACTGCTACAATACCACACAGTGTTGACTGCTGCACTACTACACAGTGTTGACTACTGCACTACTACACAGTGTTCACTACCACACAATGTTGACTGCTGCACTACTAGACAGTGTTGACTGCTGTACTACTACACAGTGTTGACTGCTGCACTACTACACAGTGTTCACTACCACACAATGTTGACTGCTACACTACCACACAGTGTTGACTGCTGCACTACTACACAGTGTTGATTGCTACACTACCACACAGTGTTGACTGCTACACTATTACACAGTGTTGACTGCTGCACTACCACACAGTGTTGACTGCTACACTATTACACAGTGTTGACTGCTACACTACCACACAGTGTTGACTGCTACACTATTACACAGTGTTGACTGCTGCACTACCACACAGTGTTGACTGCAACACTATTACACAGTGTTGACTGCTACACTACAACACAGTGTTGACTGCTACACAACTACACGGTGTTGACAGCTACACTACTACACAGTGTTGACTGCTACTCTACTACACAGTGTTGACAGCTACACTACTACACAGTGTTGACTGCTACACTACTACACAGTGTTGACAGCTACACTACTACACAGTGTTGACTGCTACACTACCACACAGTGTTGACTGCTACACTACCACACAGTGTTGACTGCTACACAACTACACAGTGTTGACAGTTACACTACTACACAGTGTTGACTGCTACACTACTACACAGTGTTGACTGCTGCACTTCTACGCAGTGTTGACTGCTACACTACTACACAGTGTTGACTGCTACACAACTACACAGTGTTGACAGCTACACTACTACAAAGTGTTGACTGCTACACTACCACACAGTGTTGACTGCTGCACTACTACACAGTGTTGACTGCTACACTACTACACAGTGTTGACTGCTGCACTACTACACAGTGTTGACTGCTACACTACTACACAGTGTTGACTGCTACACTACTACACTGTGTTGACTGCTACACTACTACACAGTGTTGACTGCTACACTACCACACAGTGTTGACTCTTGCACTACTACACAGTGTTGACTGCTACACTACTACACAGTGTTGACTGCTGCACTACTACACGGTGTTGACTGCTACACTACTACACAGTGTTGACTGCTACACTACTACACAGTGTTGACTGCTACACTACTACACAGTGTTGACTGCTACACTACCACACAGAGTTGACTGCTACACTACCACACAGTGTTGACTGCTACACTATTACACAGTGTTGACTGCTACACTACCACACAGTGTTGACTGCTAAACTATTACACAGTGTTGACTGCTGCACTACCACACAGTGTTGACTGCTACACTATTACACAGTGTTGACTGCTACACTACCACACAGTGTTGACTGCTACACAACTACAGTGTTGACTGCTACACTACTACTCAGTGTTGACTGCTACACTACTACACAGTGTTGACTGCAGCACTACTACACAATGTTGACTGCTACACTACTACACAGTGTTGACTGCTGCACTACTACACAGTGTTGGCTGCTACACTACTACACAGTGTTGACTGCTGCACTACCACACAGTGTTAACTGCTACACTACTACACAGTGTTGACTGCTACACTACTACACAGTGTTGACTGCTGCACTACTACACAGTGTTGACTGCTACAGTACTACACAGTGTTGACTGCTACAATACTACACAGTGTTGGCTGCTACACTACCACACAGTCTTGACTGCTACACTACTACACAGTGTTGACTGCTACACTACTACACAGTGTTGACTGCTACACTACTACACAGTGTTGACTGCTACACTACTACAGAGTTTTGACTACAGCTACACAGTGTTGACTACACTACTACACAGTGTTGACTGCTACACTACCACACAGTGTTGACTGCTACACTACTACACAGTGTTGACTGCTACACTACTACACAGTGTTGACTGCTACACTACTACACAGTGTTGACTGCTACACTACTACACAGTTTTGACTGCTACACTACCAAACAGTGTTGACTGCTACACTACTGCACAGTATTGACAGCTACACTACTACACAGTGTTGACTGCTACACTACTGCACAGTGTTGACTGCTACACTACTACACAGTGATGAGTGCTACACTACTACACAGTGATGAGTGCTACACTACTACACAGTGTTGACTGCTACACTACTACACAGTGTTGAGTGCTACACTACTACACAGTGTTGACTGCTACACTACTACACAGTGTTGACTGCTACACTACCACACAGTGTTGTCTGCTGCACTACTACACAGTGTTGACTGCTACACTAAAACACAGTGTTGACTGCTGCACTACTGCACAGTGTTGACTGCTACACTACTACACAGTGTTGACTGCTGCACTACTACACAGTGTTGATTGCTACACTACAACACAGTGTTGACTGCTGCACTACTGCACAGTGTTGACTGCTACACTACTACACAGTGTTGACTGCTACACTACTACACAGTGTTGACTGCTACACTACTACACAGTGTTGACTGCTACACTACTACAAAGTGTTGACTGCTACACTACCACACAGTGTTGACTTCTGCACTACTACACAGTGTTGACTGCTACACTACCACACAGTGTTGACTGCTACACTACTACACAGTGTTGACTGCTACACTACTACACAGTGTTGACTACTGCACTACTACACAGTGTTAACTGCTGCACTACTACACAGTGTTGACTGCTACACTACTGCACAGTGTTGACTGCTGCACTACTACACAGTGTTGACTGCTACACTTCTGCACAGTGTTGACTGCTACACTACTACACAGTGTTGACTGCTACACTACTACACAGTGTTGACTGCTGCACTACTACACAGTGTTGACTGCTACACTACTACACAGTGTTGACTGCTGCACTACTACACAGTGTTGACTGCTACACTACTACACAGTGTTGACTGCTGCACTACTACGCAGTGTTGACTGCTACACTACTACACAATGTTGACTGCTGCACTACTACACAGTGTTGACAGTGTTGACTGCTGCACTACTACACAGTGTTTACTACCACACAGTGTTGACTGCTACACTACTACAGTGTTGACTGCTGCACTGCTACACAGTGTTCACTACTGCTACACTACTACAGTGTTGACTGCTGCACTACTACACAGTGTTCACTACCACACAGTGTTGACTGCTGCACTACTACACAGTGTTGATTGCTGCACTACTACACAGTGTTCACTACCACACAGTGTTGACTGCTGCACTACTACACAGTGTTCACTACCACACAGTGTTGACTGCTACACTACAACACAGTGTTTACTGCTACACTTACACACAGTGTTGACTGCTACACTACCACACAGTGTTGACTGCTACAATACCACGCAGTGTTGACTGCTACACTACCACAGTGTTGACTGCTACACTACCACACAGTGTTGACTGGTACACTACCACACAGTGTTGACTGCTACACTACTACACAGTGTTGACTGCTGCACTACTACACAGTGTTGACTGCTACAGTACTACACAGTGTTGAGTGCTACACTGCTACACAGTGTCGACTGCTACACTACTACACAGTGTTGACCGCTACAGTACTACACAGTGTTGAGTGCTACACTACTGCACAGTGTTGTCTGCTACACTACTACACAGTGTTGACTGCTACACTACTACACAGTGTTGACTGCTACACTACCACACAGTGTTGACTGCTACACTACTACACAGTGTTGACTGCTACACTACTACACAGTGTTGACTGCTACACTACCACACAGTGTTGACTGCTACACTACTGCACAGTGTTGACTGCTGCACTACTGCACAGTGTTGACTGCTGCACTACAACACAGTGTTGACTGCTACACTACTACACAGTGTTGACTGCTACACTACTGCACAGTGTTGACTGCTACACTACTACACAGTGATGAGTGCTACACTACTACACAGTGTTGACTGCTACACTACTACACAGTGTTGACTGCTACACTACTACACAGTGTTGACTGCTACACTACTGCCCAGTTTTGACTGCTACACTACTACACAATGTTGACTGCTGCACTACTACATAGTGTTGACTGCTACACTACCACACAGTGTTGACTGCTGCACTACTGCACAGTGTTGACTGCTACACTACTACACAGTGTTGACTGCTACACTACTACACAGTGTTGACTGCTACACTACTACACAGTGTTGAGTGCTACACTACTACAAAGTGTTGACTGCTACACTACCACACAGTGTTGACTGCTGCACTACTACACAGTGTTGACTGCTACACTACCACACAGTGTTGACTGCTACACTACTACACAGTGTTGACTGCTACAATACTGCACAGTGTTGACTGCTGCACTACTACACAGTGTTGACTGCTGCACTACTACACAGTGTTGACTGCTACACTACTGCACAGTGTTGACTGCTGCACTACTACACAGTGTTGACTGCTACACTACTGCACAGTGTTGACTGCTACACTACTACACAGTGTTGACTGCTGCACTACTACACAGTGTTGACTGCTACACTACTACACAGTGCTGACTGCTGCACTACTACACAGTGTTGACTGCTACACTACTGCACAGTGTTCACTGCTACACTACTACACAGTGTTGACTGCTGCACTACTACACAGTGTTGACTGCTACACTACTACACAGTGTTGACTGCTGCACTACTACACAGTGTTTACTACCACACAGTGTTGACTGCTACACTACTACAGTGTTGACTGCTGCACTACTACACAGTGTTCACTACCACACAGTGTTGACTGCTGCACTACTACACAGTGTTGATTGCTGCACTACTACACAGTATTCACTACCACACAGTGTTGACTGCTGCACTACTACACAGTGTTCACTACCACACAGTGTTGACTGGTACACTACAACACAGTGTTTACTGCTACACTTACACACAGTGTTGACTGCTACACTACCACACAGTGTTGACTGCTACAATACCACGCAGTGTTGACTGCTACACTACCACACAGTGTTGACTGCTACACTAACACACAGTGTTGACTGGTACACTACCACACAGTGTTGACTGCTACTCTACTACACAGTGTTGACTGCTGCACTACTACACAGTGTTGACTGCTACAGTAATACACAGTGTTGAGTGCTACACTGCTACACAGTGTTGACTGCTACACTACTACACAGTGTTTACCGCTACAGTACTACACAGTGTTGAGTGCTACACTACTACACAGTGTTGGCTGCTACACTACTACACAGTGTTGACTGCTACACTACTACACAGTGTTGACTGCTACACTACCACACAGTGTTGACTGCTACACTACTACACAGTGTTGACTGCTACACTACTACAGAGTGTTGACTGCTACACTACCACACAGTGTTGACTGCTACACTACTGCACAGTGTTGACTGCTGCACTACTACACAGTGTTGACTGCTGCACTACAACACAGTGTTGACTGCTACACTACTAGAGAGTGTTGACTGCTACACTACTGCACAGTGTTGACTGCTACACTACTACACAGTGATGAGTGCTACACTACTACACAGTGTTGACTGCTACACTACTACACAGTGTTGAGTGCTACACTACTACACAGTGTTGACTGCTACACTACTACACAGTGTTGACTGCTACACTACTGCACAGTGTTGACTGCTACACTACTACACAGTGTAGACTGCTGCACTACTACACAGTGTTGACTGCTACACTACCACACAGTGTTGACTGCTGCACTACTGCACAGTGTTGACTGCTACACTACTACACAGTGTTGACTGCTACACTACTACACAGTGTTGACTGCTACACTACTACAGAGTGTTGACTGCTACACTACTACAAAGTGTTGACTGCTACACTACCACACAGTGTTGACTGCTGCACTACTACACAGTGTTGACTGCTACACTACCACACAGTGTTGACTGCTACACTACTACACAGAGTTGACTGCTACACTACTATACAGTGTTGACTGCTGCACTACTACACAGTGTTGACTGCTGCACTACTACACAGTGTTGACTGCTACACAACTGCATAGTGTTGACTGCTGCACTACTACACAGTGTTGACTGCTACACTACTGCACAGTGTTGACTGCTACACTACTACACAGTGTTGACTGCTACACTACTACACAGTGTTGACTGCTGCACTACTACACAGTGCTGACTGCTGCACTACTACACAGTGTTGACTACTACACTACTGCACAGTGTTGACTGCTACACTACTACACAGTGTTGACTGCTGCACTACTACACAGTGTTGACTGCTACACTACTACACAGTGTTGACTGCTGCACTACTACACAGTGTTTACTACCACACAGTGTTGACTGCTACACTACTACAGAGTTGACTGCTGCACTACTACACAGTGTTCACTACCACACAGTGTTGACTGCTGCACTACTACACAGTGTTGATTGCTGCACTACTACACAGTGTTCACTACCACACAGTGTTGACTGCTGCACTACTACACAGTGTTCACTACCACACAGTGTTGACTGCTACACTACATCACAGTGTTTACTGCTACACTTACACACAGTGTTGACTGCTACACTACCACACAGTGTTGACTGCTACAATACCACGCAGTGTTGACTGCTACACTACCACACAGTGTTGACTGCTACACTACCACACAGTGTTGACTGGTACACTACCACGCAGTGTTGAGTGCTACACAACTACACAGTGTTGACTGCTACACTACTACACAGTGTTGACTGCTACACTACAACACAGTGTTGATTGCTGCACCACTACACAGTGTTGACTGCTACACTACCACACAGTGTTGACTGTTGCAGTACTACACAGTGTTCACTACCACACAGTGTTGACTGCTACAGTACTACACAGTGTTCACTACCACACAGTGTTGACTGTTGCAGTACTACACAGTGTTGACTGCTACACTACTACACAGTGTTGACTGCTACACTACTACACAGTGTTGACTGCTACACTACTACACAGTGTTGACTGCTACACTACCACACAGTGTTGACTGCTACACTACTACACAGTGTTGACTGTTGCAGTACTACACAGTGTTCACTACCACACAGTGTTGACTGCTACACTACCACACAGTGTTGACTGCTACACTACCACACAGTGTTGACTGTTGCAGTACTACACAGTGTTCACTACCACACAGTGTTGACTGCTACGCTACCACACAGTGTTGACTGCTACACTACCACACAGTGTTGACTGCTACACTACCACACAGTGTTGACTGCTGCACTACTACACAGTGTTGACTGCTACACTACCACACAGTGTTGACTGTTACACTACCACACAGTGTTGACTGCTGCACTACTACACAGTGTTGACTGCTACACTACCACACAGTGTTGACTGCTACACTACTACACAGTGTTGAATGCTGCAATAGTACACTGTGTTGACTGCTACACTACCACACAGTGTTGACTGCTGCACTACTACACAGTGTTGACTGCTGCACTACTACACAGTGTTCACTACCACACAATGTTGACTGCTGCACTACTACACAGTGTTGACTGCTGTACTACTACACAGTGTTGACTGCTGCACTACTACACAGTGTTCACTACCACACAATGTTGACTGCTGCACTACTACACAGTGTTGACTGCTGCACTACTAAACAGTGTTGACTGCTGCACTACTACACAGTGTTGACTGCTGCACTACTACACAGTGTTGACTGCTACACTACTACACAGTGTTGACTGCTGCACTACTACACAGTGTTGACTGCTACACTACCACAGAGTGTTGACTGCTACACTACTACACAGTGTTGACTGCTACTCTACCACACAGTGTTGACTGCTACACTACTACACAGTGTTGACTGCTACACTACCACACAGTGTTGACTGCTACACTACTACACAGTGTTGACTGCTACACTACCACACAGTGTTGACTGCTGCACTACTACACAGTGTTGACTGCTACTCTACAACACAGTGTTGACTGCTGCACTACTACACAGTGTTGACTGCTACACTACTACACAGTGTTGACTGCTGCACTACTACACAGTGTTGACTGCTGCACTACTACACAGTGTTGACTGCTACACTACCACACAGTGTTGACTGCTACACTACTACACAGTGTTGACTGCTACACTACCACACAGTGTTGACTGCTACACTACCACACAGTGTTGACTGCTACACTACTACACAGTGTTGACTGCTACACTACCAAACAGTGTTGACTGCTACACTACCACACAGTGTTGACTGGTACACTACCACACAGTGTTGACTGCTACACTACTACACAGTGTTGACTGCTACACTACCACACAGTGTTGACTGCTACACTACCACACAGTGTTGACTGCTACACTACCACACAGTGTTGACTGCTATGCTATTACACAGTGTTGACTGCTACACTACCACACAGTGTTGACTGCTACACTACCACATAGTGTTGACTGCTACGCTACTACACAGTGTTGACTGCTACACTACCACACAGTGTTGACTGCTACACTACCACACAGTGTTGACTGCTACACTACCACACAGTGTTGACTGCTGCACTACCACACAGTGTTGACTGCTACACTACCACACAGTGTTGACTGCTACACTACCACACAGTGTTGACTGCTACACTACTACACAGTGTTGACTGCTACACTACTACACAGTGTTGACTGCTACACTACCACACAGTGTTGACTGCTACACTACCACACAGTGTTGACTGCTACACTACTACACAGTGTTGACTGCTACACTACTACACAGTGTTGACTGCTATACTACCACACAGTGTTGACTGCTACACTACTACACAGTGTTGACTGCTACACTACTACACAGTGTTGACTGCTATACTACCACACAGTGTTGACTGCTACACTACCGCACAGTGTTGACTGCTACACTACTACACAGTGTTGACTGCTACACTACTACACAGTGTTGACTGCTGCACTACTACACAGTGCTGACTGCTGCACTACTACACAGTGTTGACTGCTACACTACTACACAGTGTTGACTGCTACACTACTACACAGTGTTGACTGCTACACTACTACACAGTGTTGACTGCTACACTACCACACAGTGTTGACTGCTACACTACTACACAGTGTTGACTGCTACACTACTACACAGTGTTGACTGCTACACTACCACACAGTGTTGACTGCTACACTACTACACAGTGTTGACTGCTACACTACCACACAGTGTTGACTGCTACACTACCACACAGTGTTGACTGCTACACTACCACACAGTGTTGACTGCTACACTACTACACAGTGTTGACTGCTACACTACCACACAGTGTTGACTGCTACACTACTACACAGTGTTGACTGCTACACTACTACACAGTGTTGACTGCTGCACTACTACACAGTGTTAACTGCTGCACTACTACACAGTGTTGACTGCTACACTACTTCACAGTGTTGACTGCTGCACTACTACACAGTGTTGACTGCTACACTACTGCACAGTGTTGACTGCTACACTACTACACAGTGTTGACTGCTACACTACTACACAGTGTTGACTGCTGCACTACTACACAGTGCTGACTGCTGCACTACTACACAGTGTTGACTGCTACACTACTGCACAGTGTTGACTGCTACACTACTACACAGTGTTGACTGCTGCACTACTACACAGTGTTGACTGCTACACTACTACACAGTGTTGACTGCTGCACTACTACACAGTGTTTACTACCACACAGTGTTGACTGCTACACTACTACAGTGTTGACTGCTGCACTACTACACAGTGTTCACTACCACACAGTGTTGACTGCTGCACTACTACACAGTGTTGATTGCTGCACTACTACACAGTGTTCACTACCACACAGTGTTGACTGCTGCACTACTACACAGTGTTCACTACCACACAGTGTTGACTGGTACACTACAACACAGTGTTTACTGCTACACTTACACACAGTGTTGACTGCTACACTACCTCACAGTGTTGACTGCTACACTACAACACAGTGTTGACTGCTACACTACCACACAGTGTTGACGGCTACACTACTGTTGACTGGTACACTACCACACAGTGTTGACTGCTCCACTACTACACAGTGTTGACTGCTGCACTACGACACAGTGTTGACTGCTACAGTAATACACAGTGTTGAGTGCTACACTGCTACACAGTGTTGACTGCTACACTACTACACAGTGTTGACTGCTACACTACTACACAGTGTTGACTGCTACACTACCACACAGTGTTGACTGCTATACTACCACACAGCGTTGACTGCTACACTACTACACAGTGTTGACTGCTACACTACTACACAGTGTTGTCTGCTACACTACTACACAGTGTTGACTGCTATACTACCACACAGTGTTGACTGCTACACTACTACACAGTGTTGTCTGCTACACTACTACACAGTGTTGACTGCTATACTACCACACAGTGTTGACTGCTACACTACTACACAGTGTTGACTGCTACACTACTACACAGTGTTGACTGCTATACTACCACACAGTGTTGACTGCTACACTACCGCACAGTGTTGACTGCTACACTACTACACAGTGTTGATTGCTACACTACTACACAGTGTTGACTGCTACACTACTACACAGTGTTGCTGCACTACTACACAGTGTTGACTGCTACACTACTACACAGTGTTGACTGCTACACTACTACACAGTGTTGACTGCTACACTACTACACAGGGTTGACTGCTACACTACTACACAGTGTTGAGTGCTACACTACTACACAGTGTTGGCTGCTACACTACTACACAGTGTTGACTGCTACACTACTACACAGTGTTGACTGCTACACTACCACACAGTGTTGACTGCTACACTACTACACAGTGTTGACTGCTGCAGTACAACACAGTGTTGACTGCTACACAACTGCATAGTGTTGACTGCTGCACTACTACACAGTGTTCACTACCACACAGTGTTGACTGCTGCACTACTACACAGTGTTCACTACCACACAGTGTTGACTGGTACACTACAACACAGTGTTTACTGCTACACTTAAACACAGTGTTGACTTTTACACTACCACACAGTGTTGACTGCTACAATACCACGCAGTGTTGACTGCTACACTACCACACAGTGTTGACTGCTACACTACTACACAGTGTTGACTGCTACACTACCACACAGTGTTGACTGCTACACTACTGCACAGTGTTGACTGCTGCACTACTGCACAGTGTTGACTGCTGCACTACAACACAGTGTTGACTGCTACACTACTACACAGTGTTGACTGCTACACTACTGCACAGTGTTTACCGCTACAGTACTACACAGTGTTGACTGCTGCACTACCACACAGTGTTGACTGCTACACTACTACACAGTGTTGACTGCTACACTACTACACAGTGTTGACTGCTACACTACCACACAGTGTTGACTGCTACACTACTACACAGTGTTGACTGCTACACTACTACACAGTGTTGACTGCTACACTACCACACAGTGTTGACTGCTACACTACTGCACAGTGTTGACTGCTGCACTACTACACAGTGTTGACTGCTGCACTACAACACAGTGTTGACTGCTACACTACTAGAGAGTGTTGACTGCTACACTACTGCACAGTGTTGACTGCTACACTACTACACAGTGATGAGTGCTACACTACTACACAGTGTTGACTGCTACACTACTACACAGTGTTGAGTGCTACACTACTACACAGTGTTGACTGCTACACTACTACACAGTGTTGACTGCTACACTACTGCACAGTGTTGACTGCTACACTACTACACAGTGTTGACTGCTGCACTACTACACAGTGTTGACTGCTACACTACCACACAGTGTTGACTGCTGCACTACTGCACAGTGTTGACTGCTACACTACTACACAGTGTTGACTGCTACACTACTACACAGTGTTGACTGCTACACTACTACACAGTGTTGACTGCTACACTACTACAAAGTGTTGACTGCTACACTACCACACAGTGTTGACTGCTGCACTACTACACAGTGTTGACTGCTACACTACCACACAGTGTTGACTGCTACACTACTACACAGTGTTGACTGCTACACTACTATACAGTGTTGACTGCTGCACTACTACACAGTGTTGACTGCTGCACTACTACACAGTGTTGACTGCTACACAACTGCATAGTGTTGACTGCTGCACTACTACACAGTGTTGACTGCTACACTACTGCACAGTGTTGACTGCTACACTACTACACAGTGTTGACTGCTACACTACTACACAGTGTTGACTGCTGCACTACTACACAGTGCTGACTGCTGCACTACTACACAGTGTTGACTACTACACTACTGCACAGTGTTGACTGCTACACTACTACACAGTGTTGACTGCTGCACTACTACACAGTGTTGACTGCTACACTACTACACAGTGTTGACTGCTGCACTACTACACAGTGTTTACTACCACACAGTGTTGACTGCTACACTACTACAGAGTTGACTGCTGCACTACTACACAGTGTTCACTACCACACAGTGTTGACTGCTGCACTACTACACAGTGTTGATTGCTGCACTACTACACAGTGTTCACTACCACACAGTGTTGACTGCTGCACTACTACACAGTGTTCACTACCACACAGTGTTGACTGCTACACTACATCACAGTGTTTACTGCTACACTTACACACAGTGTTGACTGCTACACTACCACACAGTGTTGACTGCTACAATACCACGCAGTGTTGACTGCTACACTACCACACAGTGTTGACTGCTACACTACCACACAGTGTTGACTGGTACACTACCACGCAGTGTTGAGTGCTACACAACTACACAGTGTTGACTGCTACACTACTACACAGTGTTGACTGCTACACTACAACACAGTGTTGATTGCTGCAGTACTACACAGTGTTGACTGCTACACTACTACACAGTGTTGATTGCTGCAGTACTACACAGTGTTGACTGCTACACTACCACACAGTGTTGACTGCTACAGAACTACACAGTGTTCACTACCACACAGTGTTGACTGTTGCAGTACTACACAGTGTTCACTACCAGACAGTGTTGACTGCTACACTACTACACAGTGTTGACTGCTACACTACCACACAGTGTTGACTGCTACACTACCACACAGTGTTGACTGCTGCACTACTACACAGTGTTGACTGCTACACTACCACACAGTGTTGACTGTTACACTACCACACAGTGTTGACTGCTGCACTACTACACAGTGTTGACTGCTACACTACCACACAGTGTTGACTGCTACACTACTACACAGTGTTGAATGCTGCAATAGTACACTGTGTTGACTGCTACACTACCACACAGTGTTGACTGCTGCACTACTACACAGTGTTGACTGCTGCACTACTACACAGTGTTCACTACCACACAATGTTGACTGCTGCACTACTACACAGTGTTGACTGCTGTACTACTACACAGTGTTGACTGCTGCACTACTACACAGTGTTCACTACCACACAATGTTGACTGCTGCACTACTACACAGTGTTGACTGCTGCACTACTAAACAGTGTTGACTGCTGCACTACTACACAGTGTTGACTGCTGCACTACTACACAGTGTTGACTGCTACACTACTACACAGTGTTGACTGCTGCACTACTACACAGTGTTGACTGCTACACTACCACACAGTGTTGACTGCTACACTACTACACAGTGTTGACTGCTACTCTACCACACAGTGTTGACTGCTGCTCTACTACACAGTGTTGACTGCTACTCTACCACACAGTGTTGACTGCTACACTACTACACAGTGTTGACTGCTACACTACCACACAGTGTTGACTGCTGCACTACTACACAGTGTTGACTGCTACTCTACAACACAGTGTTGACTGCTGCACTACTACACAGTGTTGACTGCTACACTACTACACAGTGTTGACTGCTGCACTACTACACAGTGTTGACTGCTGCACTACTACACAGTGTTGACTGCTACACTACCACACAGTGTTGACTGCTACACTACTACACAGTATTGACTGCTACACTACCACACAGTGTTGACTGCTACACTACCACACAGTGTTGACTGCTACACTACTACACAGTGTTGACTGCTACACTACCAAACAGTGTTGACTGCTACACTACCACACAGTGTTGACTGGTACACTACCACACAGTGTTGACTGCTACACTACTACACAGTGTTGACTGCTACACTACCACACAGTGTTGACTGCTACACTACCACACAGTGTTGACTGCTACACTACCACACAGTGTTGACTGCTATGCTATTACACAGTGTTGACTGCTACACTACCACACAGTGTTGACTGCTACACTACCACATAGTGTTGACTGCTACGCTACTACACAGTGTTGACTGCTACACTACCACACAGTGTTGACTGCTACACTACCACACAGTGTTGACTGCTACACTACCACACAGTGTTGACTGCTGCACTACCACACAGTGTTGACTGCTACACTACCACACAGTGTTGACTGCTACACTACCACACAGTGTTGACTGCTACACTACTACACAGAGTTGACTGCTACACTACTACACAGTGTTGACTGCTACACTACCACACAGTGTTGACTGCTACACTACCACACAGTGTTGACTGCTACACTACTACACAGTGTTGACTGCTACACTACTACACAGTGTTGACTGCTACACTACCACACAGTGTTGACTGCTATACTACCACACAGTGTTGAGTGCTACACTACTACACAGTGTTGACTGCTATACTACCACACAGTGTTGACTGCTACACTACCGCACAGTGTTGACTGCTACACTACTACACAGTGTTGATTGCTACACTACTACACAGTGTTGACTGCTACACTACTACACAGTGTTGACTGCTACACTACTACACAGTGTTGTCTGCTACACTACTACACAGTGTTGACTGCTACACTACTACACAGTGTTGTCTGCTACACTACTACACAGTGTTGATTGCTACACTACCACACAGTGTTGACTGCTACACTTCTACACAGTGTTGACTGCTACACTACTACACAGTGTTGACTGCTACACTACCACACAGTGTTGACTGCTACACTACCACACAGCGTTGACTGCTACACTATTACACAGTGTTGACTGCTACACTACCACACAGTGTTGACTGCTAAACTATTACACAGTGTTGACTGCTGCACTACCACACAGTGTTGACTGCTACACTATTACACAGTGTTGACTGCTACACTACCACACAGTGTTGACTGCTACACAACTACACAGTGTTGACTGCTACACTACTACACAGTGTTGACTGCTAAACTACTACTCAGTGTTGACTGCAGCACTACTACACAGTGTTGACTGCTACACTACTACACAGTGTTGACTGCTGCACTACTACACAGTGTTGACTGCTACACTACTACACAGTGTTGACTGCTGCACTACCACACAGTGTTAACTGCTACACTACTACACAGTGTTGACTGCTACACTACTACACAGTGTTGACTGCTGCACTACTACACAGTGTTGACTGCTACAGTACTACACAGTGTTGACTGCTACACTACTACACAGTGTTGGCTGCTACACTACCACACAGTGTTGACTGCTACACTACTACACAGTGTTGACTGCTGCACTACTACACAGTGTTGACTGCTACAGTACTACACAGTGTTGAGTGCTACACTGCTACACAGTGTTGACTGCTACACTACTACCCAGTGTTGACCGCTACAGTACTACACAGTGTTGAGTGCTACACTACTACACAGTGTTGGCTGCTACACTACTACACAGTGTTGACTGCTACACTACTACACAGTGTTGACTGCTACACTACCACACAGTGTTGACTGCTACACTACTACACAGTGTTGACTGCTACACTACTACACAGTTTTGACTGCTACACTACCAAACAGTGTTGACTGCTACACTACTGCACAGTATTGACTGCTGCACTACTACACAGTGTTGACTGCTGCACTACAACACAGTGTTGACTGCTACACTACTACACAGTTTTGACTGCTACACCACCACACAATAATGACTGCTACACCAACACACAATAATGACTGCTACACCACCACACAATAATGACTGCTACACCAACACACAATAATGACTGTTACAACACCACACAATAATGACTGCTACACCACCACACAATAATGACTGCTACACCAACACACAATAATGACTGCAACACCAACACACAATAATGACTGCTATACCACCACACAATAATGACTGCTACACCAACACACAATAATGACTGCTACACCAGCACACAATAATGACTGCTACACCACCACACAATAATGACTGCTACACCAACACACAATAATGACTGCTACACCAACACACAATAATGACTGCTACACCAGTACACTATAATGACTGCTACACCAGCACACTATAATGACTGCTACACCAATACACAATAATGACTGCTACACCAACACACAATTATGACTGCTACACCAACACACAATAATGACTGCTACACCATAATGACTGCTACACCAACACACAATAATGACACCAACACACAATAATGACTGCTACACCAACACACAATAATGACTGCTACACCAGGACACTATAATGACTGCTACATCAGCACACAATAATGACTGCTACACCAACACACAATAATGACTGCTACACCAACACACAATAATGACTGCTACACCAACACACAATAATGACTGCTACACCAACACACAATAATGACTGCTACACCACCACACAATAATGACTGCTACACCAGCACACAATAATGGCTGCTACACCAACACACAATAATGACTGCTACACCAACACACAATAATGACTGCTACACCAGCACACAATAATGACTGCTACACCAACACACAATAATGACTGCTACACCAACACACAATAATGACTGCTACACCACCACACAATAATGACTGCTACACCACTACACAATAATGACTGCTACACCACCACACAATAATGACTGTTACACCAACACACAATAATGACTGCTACATCAGCATACAATAATGACTGCTACACCACTACACAATAATGACTGCTACACCACCACTTAATAATGACTGCTACACCAACACACAATAATGACTGCTACATCAGCATACAATAATGACTGCTTCACCACTACACAATAATGACTGCTACACCACGACACAATAACGACTGCTACACGAACACACAATAATGACTGCCACACCACTACACAATAATGACTGCTACACCACGACGCAATAATGACTGCTACACCACCACCACACAATAATGACTGCTACACCACTACACAATAATGACTGCTACACCACGACACAATAATGACTGCTACACCACCACACAATAATGACTGCTACACCACCACACAATAAAGACTGCTACACCAACACACAATAATGACTGCTACACCACCACACAATAATGACTGCTACACCAGCACACAATAATGACTGCTACACCAACACACAATAATGACTGCTACACCACCACACAATAATGACTGCTACACCACCACACAATAATGACTGTTACACCAGCACACTATAATGACTGCTACACCACCACACAATAATGACTGCTACACCACCACACAATAATGATTGCTACACCAACACACAATAATGATTGCTACACCAGCACACAATAATGACTGCTACACCAGCACACAATAATGACTGCTACACCAACACACAATAATGACTGCTACACCAACACACAATAATGACTGCTACACCAACACACAATAATGACTGCAACACCACCACACAATAATGACTGCTACACCAACACACAATAATGACTGCTACACCAGCACACAATAATGACTGCTACACCACCACACAATAATGACTGCTACACCAGCACACTATAATGACTGCTACACCAACACACAATAATGACTGCTACACCAACACACAATAATGACTGCTACACCAACACACAATAATGACTGCTACACCAGCACACAATAATGACTGCTACACCACCACACAATAATGACTGCTACACCAGCACACAATAATGACTGCTACACCACCACACAATAATGACTGCTACACCAACACACAATAATGACTGCTACACCACCACACAATAATGACTGCTACACCAACACACAATAATGACTGCTACACCACCACACAATAATGACTGCAACACCACCACACAATAATGACTGCTACACCACCACACAATAATGACTGCTACACCAGCACACTATAATGACTGCTACACCAACACACAATAATGACTGCTACACCAGCACACAATAATGACTGCTACACCAGCACACAATAATGACTGCTACACCAGCACACAATAATGACTGCTACACCAGCACACAATAATGACTGCTACACCAGCACACAATAATGACTGCTACACCAACACACAATAATGACTGCTACACCACTACACAATAATGACTGCTACACCACCACACAATAATGACTGCTACACCACCACACAATAATGACTGCTACACCACCACACAATAATGACTGCTACACCAACACACAATAATGACTGCTACACCAGTACACAATAATGACTGCTACACCACCACACAATAATGACTGCTACACCAGTACACAATAATGACTGCTACACCAGCACACAATAATGACTGCTACACCACCACACAATAATGACTGCTACACCAGCACACAATAATGACTGCTACACCAGCACACAATAATGACTGCTACACCACCACACAATAAGGACTGCTATACCACCACACAATAATGACTGCTACACCACTACACAATAATGACTGCTACACCAACACACAATAATGACTGCTACACCAACACACAATAATGACTGCTACACCACCACACAATAATGACTGCTACACCACCACACAATAATGACTGCTACACCAACACACAATAATGACTGCTACACCAACACACAATAATGACTGCTACACCACCACACAATAATGACTGCTACACCAACACACAATAATGACTGCTACACCAGCACACAATAATGACTGCTACACCACCACACAATAATGAATGCTACACCAACACACAATAATGACTGCTACACCAACACACAATAATGACTGATACACCAATACACAATAATGACTCCTACACCAACACACAATAATGACTGCTACACCAACACACAATAATGACTGCTACACCAACACACAATAATGACTGCTACACCAACACACAATAATGACTGCTACACCAGTACACTATAATGACTGCTACAGCAGCACACTATAATGACTGCTACACCAACACACAATAATGACTGCTACACCAACACACAATAATGACTGCTACACCACCACACAATAATGACTGCTACACCACCACACAATAATGACTGCTACACCAACACACAATAATGACTGCTACACCAACACACAATAATGACTGCTACACCAACACACAATAATGACTGCTACACCAGCACACTATAATGACTGCTACACCAGCACACTATAATGACTGCTACACCAACACACAATAATGACTGCTACACCAACACACAATAATGACTGCTTCACCACCACACAATAATGACTTCTACACCACCACACAATAATGACTGCTACACCACTACACAATAATGACTGCTACACCAGCACACTATAATGACTGCTACACCAACACACAATAATGACTGCTACACCAGCACACAATAATGACTGCTACACCAGCACACAATAATGACTGCTACACCAGCACACAATAATGACTGCTACACCAGCACACAATAATGACTGCTACACCAGCACACAATAATGGCTGCTACACCAACACACAATAATGACTGCTACACCAGCACACTATAATGACTGCTACACCAGCACACTATAATGACTGCTACACCAACACACAATAATGACTGCTACACCAACACACAATAATGACTGCTATACCAACACACAATTATGACTGCTACACCAGCACACAATAATGACTGCTACACCAACACACAATAATGACTGCTACACCAGCACACAATAATGACTGCTACACCAGCACACAATAATGACTGCTACACCAACACACAATAATGACTGCTACACCACCACACAATAATGACTGCTACACCAGCACACAATAATGACTGCTGCACCACCACACAATAATGACTGCTACACCAGCACACAATAATGACTGCTACACCAACACACAATAATGACTGCTACACCACCACACAATAATGACTGCTACACCACCACACAATAATGACTGCTACACCAGCACACAATAATGACTGCTACACCAGCACACAATAATGGCCGCTACACCAACACACAATAATGACTGCTACAGCAACACACAATAATGACTGCTACACCAGCACACAATAATGACTGCTACACCAACACACAATAATGACTGCTACACCAACACACAATAATGACTGCTACACCACCACACAATAATGACTGCTACACCACTACACAATAATGACTGCTACACCACCACACAATAATGACTGTTACACCAACACACAATAATGACTGCTACATCAGCATACAATAATGACTGCTACACCACTACACAATAATGACTGCTACACCACCACATAATAATGACTGCTACACCAACACACAATTATGACTGCTTCACAACTACACAATAATGACTGCTACACCACGACACAATAACGACTGCTACACGAACACACAATAATGATTGCCACACCACTACACAATAATGACTGCTACACCACGACGCAATAATGACTGCTACACCACCACCACACAATAATGACTGCTACACCACTACACAATAATGACTGCTACACCACGACACAATAATGACTGCTACACCACCACACAATAATGACTGCTACACCACCACACAATAATGACTGCTACACCAACACACAATAATGACTGCTACACCACCACACAATAATGACTGCTACACCAGCACACAATAATGACTGCTACACCAACACACAATAATGACTGCTACACCACCACACAATAATGACTGCTACACCACCACACAATAATGACTGTTACACCAGCACACTATAATGACTGCTACACCACCACACAATAATGACTGCTACACCACCACACAATAATGATTGCTACACCAACACACAATAATGACTGCTACACCAGCACACAATAATGACTGCTACACCAGCACACAATAATGACTGCTACACCAACACACAATAATGACTGCTACACCAACACACAATAATGACTGCTACACCAACACACAATAATGACTGCAACACCACCACACAATAATGACTGCTACACCAACACACAATAATGACTGCTACACCAGCACACAATAATGACTGCTACACCACCACACAATAATGACTGCTACACCAGCACACTATAATGACTGCTACACCAACACACAATAATGACTGCTACACCAACACACAATAATGACTGCTACACCAACACACAATAATGACTGCTACACCAGCACACAATAATGACTGCTACACCACCACACAATAATGACTGCTACACCAGCACACAATAATGACTGCTACACCACCACACAATAATGACTGCTACACCAACACACAATAATGACTGCTACACCACCACACAATAATGACTGCTACACCAACACACAATAATGACTGCTACACCACCACACAATAATGACTGCAACACCACCACACAATAATGACTGCTACACCACCACACAATAATGACTGCTACACCAGCACACTATAATGACTGCTACACCAACACACAATAATGACTGCTACACCAGCACACAATAATGACTGCTACACCAGCACACAATAATGACTGCTACACCAGCACACAATAATGACTGCTACACCAGCACACAATAATGTGTGCTACACCAGCACACAATAATGACTGCTACACCAACACACAATAATGACTGCTACACCACTACACAATAATGACTGCTACACCACCACACAATAATGACTGCTACACCACCACACAATAATGACTGCTACACCACCACACAATAATGACTGCTACACCAACACACAATAATGACTGCTACACCAGTACACAATAATGACTGCTACACCACCACACAATAATGACTGCTACACCAGTACACAATAATGACTGCTACACCAGCACACAATAATGACTGCTACACCACCACACAATAATGACTGCTACACCAGCACACAATAATGACTGCTACACAAGCACACAATAATGACTGCTACACCACCACACAATAAGGACTGCTATACCACCACACAATAATGACTGCTACACCACTACACAATAATGACTGCTACACCAACACACAATAATGACTGCTACACCAACACACAATAATGACTGCTACACCACCACACAATAATGACTGCTACACCACCACACAATAATGACTGCTACACCAACACACAATAATGACTGCTACACCAACACACAATAATGACTGCTACACCACCACACAATAATGACTGCTACACCAACACACAATAATGACTGCTACACCAGCACACAATAATGACTGCTACACCACCACACAATAATGACTGCTACACCAACACACAATAATGACTGCTACACCAACACACAATAATGACTGATACACCAACACACAATAATGACTGCTGCACCAACACACAATAATGACTGCTACACCAACACACAATAATGACTGCTACACCAGCACACAATAATGACTGCTACACCAGCACACTATAATGACTGCTACACCAGCACACTATAATGACTGCTACACCAACACACAATAATGACTGCTACACCAACACACAATAATGACTGCTACACCACCACACAATAATGACTGCTACACCACCACACAATAATGACTGCTACACCAACACACAATAATGACTGCTACACCAACACACAATAATGACTGCTACACCAACACACAATAATGACTGCTACACCAGCACACTATAATGACTGCTACACCAGCACACTATAATGACTGCTACACCAACACACAATAATGACTGCTACACCAACACACAATAATGACTGCTACACCACCACACAATAATGACTTCTACACCACCACACAATAATGACTGCTACACCACTACACAATAATGACTGCTACACCAACACACAATAATGACTGCTACACCAACACACAATAATGACTGCTACACCAACACACAATAATGACTGCTACACCAACACACAACAATGACTGCTACACCAACACACAATAATGACTGCTACACCAGCACACTATAATGACTGCTACACTAGCACACTATAATGACTGCTACACCAACACACAATAATGACTGCTACACCAGCACACAATAATGACTGCTATACCAACACACAATTATGACTGCTACACCAGCACACAATAATGACTGCTACACCAACACACAATAATGACTGCTACACCAGCACACAATAATGACTGCTACACCAACACACAATAATGACTGCTACACCACCACACAATAATGACTGCTACACCAGCACACAATAATGACTGCTACACCAGCACACAATAATGGCTGCTACACCAACACACAATAATGACTGCTACACCAACACACAATAATGACTGCTACACCAGCACACAATAATGACTGCTACACCAACACACAATAATGACTGCTACACCACCACACAATAATGACTGCTACACCACCACACAATAATGACTGCTACACCAGCACACTATAATGACTGCTACACCAACACACAATAATGACTGCTACACCAGCACACAATAATGACTGCTACACCAGCACACAATAATGACTGCTGCACCAGCACACAATAATGACTGCTACACCAGCACACAATAATGACTGCTACACCAGCACACAATAATGACTGCTACACCAACACACAATAATGACTGCTACACCACTACACAATAATGACTGCTACACCACCAAACAATAATGACTGCTACACCACCACACAATAATGACTGCTACACCACCACACAATAATGACTGCTACACCAACACACAATAATGACTGCTACACCAGTACACAATAATGACTGCTACACCACCACACAATAATGACTGCTACACCAGTACACAATAATGACTGCTACACCAGCACACAATAATGACTGGTACACCACCACACAATAATGACTGCTACACCAGCACACAATAATGACTGCTACACCAGCACACAATAATGACTGCTACACCACCACACAATAATGACTGCTATACCACCACACAATAATGACTGCTACACCACTACACAATAATGACTGCTACACCAACACACAATAATGACTGCTACACCAACACACAATAATGACTGATACACCACCACACAATAATGACTGCTACACCACCACACAATAATGACTGCTACACCAACACACAATAATGACTGCTACACCAACACACAATAATGACTGCTACACCACCACACAATAATGACTGCTACACCAACACACAATAATGACTGCTACACCAGCACACAATAATGACTGCTACACCACCACAAAATAATGACTGCAACACCAACACACAATAATGACTGCTACACCAACACACAATAATGACTGCTACACCAACACACAATAATGACTGCTGCACCAACACACAATAATGACTGCTACACCAACACACAATAATGACTGCTACACCAGCACACAATAATGACTGCTACACCAGCACACTATAATGACTGCTACACCAGCACACTATAATGACTGCTACACCAACACACAATAATGACTGCTACACCAACACACAATAATGACTGCTACACCACCACACAATAATGACTGCTACACCACCACACAATAATGACTGCTACACCACCACACAATAATGACTGCTACACCAACACACAATAATGACTGCTACACCAACACACAATAATGACTGCTACACCAACACACAATAATGACTGCTACACCACCACACAATAATGACTTCTACACCACCACACAATAATGACTGCTACACCACTACACAATAATGACTGCTACACCAACACACAATAATGACTGCTACACCAACACTCAATAATGACTGCTACACAAACACACAATAATGACTGCTACACCAACACACAACAATGACTGCTACACCAGCACACAATAATGACTGCTACACCAGCACACAATAAAGGCTGCTACACGAACACACAATAATGACTGCTACACCAACACACAATAATGACTGCTACATCAGCACACAATAATGACTGCTACAACAACACACAATAATGACTGCTACACCAGCACACAATAATGACTGCTACACCAACACACAATAATGACTGCTACACCACCACACAATAATGACTGCTACACCAGCACACAATAATGACTGCTACACCAGCACACAATAAAGGCTGCTACACGAACACACAATAATGACTGCTACACCAACACACAATAATGACTGCTACACCAGCACACAATAATGACTGCTACACCAACACACAATAATGACTGCTACACCAACACACAATAATGACTGCTACACCACCACACAATAATGACAGCTACACCACTACACAATAATGACTGCTACACCACCACACAATAATGACTGTTACACCAACACACAATAATGACTGCTACATCAGCACACAATAATGACTGCTACACCACTACACAATAATGACTGCTACACCACGACACAATAATGACTGCTACACCAACACACAATAATGACTGCTACACCACTACACAATAATGACTGCTACACCACGACAAAATAATGACTGCTACACCAACACACAATAATGACTGCCACACCACTACACAATAATGACTGCTACACCACGACACAATAATGACTGCTACACCACCACCACACAATAATGACTGCTACACCACTACACAATAATGACTGCTACACCACGACACAATAATGACTGCTACACCACGACACAATAATGACTGCTACACCAACACACAATAATGACTGCTACACCACCACACAATAATGACTGCTTCACAACCACACAATAATGACTGCTACACCAACACACAATAATGACTGCTAGACCACCACACAATAATGACTGCTACACCACCACACAATAATGACTGCTACACCAGCACACTATAATGACTGCTACACCACCACACAATAATGACTGCTACACCACCACACAATAATGACTGCTACACCAACACACAATAATGATTGCTACACCAGCACACAATAATGACTGCTACACCAGCACACAATAATGACTGCTACACCAACACACAATAATGACTGCTACACCAACACACAATATTGACTGCTACACCAACACACAATAATGACTGCTACACCACCACACAATAATGACTGCTACACCAACACACAATAAAGACTGCTACACCAGCACACAATAATGACTGCTACACCACCACACAATAATGACTGCTACACCAGCACACTATAATGACTGCCACAAAAACACACAATAATGACTGCTACACCAACACACAATAATGACTGCTACACCAACACACAATAATGACTGCTACACCAGCACACAATAATGACTGCTACACCACCACACCATAATGACTGCTACACCAGCACACAATAATGACTGCTACACCAACACACAATAATGACTGCTACACCAACACACAATAATGACTGCTACACCAACACACAATAATGACTGCTACACCAGCACACAATAATGACTGCTACACCACCACACAATAATGACTGCTACACCAGCACACAATAGTGACTGGAACACCAACACACAATAATGACTGCTACAGCACCACACAATAATGACTGCTACACCAACACACAATAATGACTGCTACACCAGCACACAATAATGACTGCTACACCACGACACAATAATGACTGCTACACCAACACACAATAATGACTGCTACACCATCACACAATAATGACTGCTACACCAACACACAATAATGACTGCTACACCAACACACAATAATGACTGCTACACCAACACACAATAATGACTGCTACAACAACACACAATAATGACTGCTACACCAACACACAATAATGACTGCTACAACAACACACAATAATGACTGCTACACCAACACACAATAATGACTGCTACAACTACACACAATAATGACTGCTACACCAACACACAATAATGACTGCTACACCAACACACAATAATGACTGCTACACCACGACACAATAATGACTGCTGCACCACCACACAATAATGACTGCTACACCAACACACAATAATGACTGCTACACCAACACACAATAATGACTGCTACACCACGACACAATAATGACTGCTACACCACCACACAATAATGACTGCTACACCAACACACAATAATGACTGCTACACCACGACACAATAACGACTGCTACACCACCACACAATAATGACTGCTACACCACCACACAATAATGACTGCTACACCAACACACAATAATGACTGCTACACCAGCACACAATAATGACTGCTACACCACCACACAATAATGACTGCTACACCAACACACAATAATGACTGCTACACGAACACACAATAATGACTGCTACACCAACACACAATAATGACTGCTACACCTCCACACAATAATGACTGCTACACCACCACACAATAATGACTGCTACACCACCACACAATAATGACTGCTACACCACACAATAATGACTGCTACACCAACACACAATAATGACTGCTACACCACCACACAATAATGACTGCTACACCACCACACAATAATGACTGCTACACCACCACACAATAATGACTGCTACACCAACACACAATAATGACTGCTACACCAGCACACAATAATGACTGCTACACCACCACACAATAATGACTGCTACACCAACACACAATAATGACTGCTACACGAACACACAATAATGACTGCTACACCAACACACAATAATGACTGCTACACCTCCACACAATAATGACTGCTACACCACCACACAATAATGACTGCTACACCACCACACAATAATGACTGCTACACCACACAATAATGACTGCTACACCAACACACAATAATGACTGCTACACCACCACACAATAATGACTGCTACACCAGCACACAATAATGACTGCTACACCACCACACAATAATGACTGCTACACCAACACACAATAATGACTGCTACACCACCACACAATAATGACTGCTACACCACTACACAATAATGACTGCTACACCAACACACAATAATGACTGCTACACCACCACACAATAATGACTGCTACACCACCACACAATAATGACTGCTACACCAACACACAATAATGACTGCTACACCACGACACAATAATGACTACTACACCACCACTCAATAATGGCTGCTACACCACTACACAATAATGACTGCTACACCAACACACAATAATGACTGCTACACCAGCACACAATAATGACTGCTACACCAACACACAACAATTACTGCTACACCACCACACAATAATGGCTGCTACACCACTACACAATAATGACTGCTACACCAACACACAATAATGACTGCTACACCACCACACAATAATGACTGCTACACCACCACACAATAATGACTGCTACACCACTACACAATAATGACTGCTACACCACCACACAATAATGACTGCTACACCACCACACAATAATGACTGCTACACCACCACACAATAATGACTGCTACACCAACACACAATAATGACTGCTACACCAACACACAATAATGACTGCTACACCAACACACAATAATGACTGCTACACCAACACACAATAATGACTGCTACACCAACACACAATAATGACTGCTACACCAACACACAATAATGACTGCTACACCACCACACAATAATGACTGCTACACCAGCACACAATAATGACTGCTACACCAACACACAATAATGACTGCTACACCACCACACAATAATGACTGCTACACCACCACACAATAATGACTGCTACACCACTACACAATAATGACTGCTGCACCACCACACAATAATGACTGCTACACCACCACACAATAATGACTGCTACACCACCACACAATAATGACTGTTACACCAACACACAATAATGACTGCTACACCAGCACACAATAATGACTGCTGCACCACCACACAATAATGACTGCTACACCACCACACAATAATGACTGCTACACCAGCACACAATAATGACTGCTACACCACCACACAATAATGACTGCTACACCAGCACACAATAATGACTGCTACACCACCACACAATAATGACTGCTACACCAGCACACAATAATGACTGCTACACCACTACACAATAATGACTGCTACACCAGCACACAATAATGACTGCTACACCACTACACAATAATGACTGCTACACCAGCACACAATAATGACTGCTACACCACCACACAATAATGACTGCTACACCAGCACACAATAATGACTGCTACACCACCACACAATAATGACTGCTACACCAGCACACAATAATGACTGCTACACCACTACACAATAATGACTGCTACACCAGCACACAATAATGACTGCTACACCACCACACAATAATGACTGCTACACCAGCACACAATAATGACTGCTACACCACCACACAATAATGACTGCTACACCAGCACACAATAATGACTGCTACACCACTACACAATAATGACTGCTACACCAGCACACAATAATGACTGCTACACCAGCACACAATAATGACTGCTACACCACCACACAATAATGACTGCTACACCAGCACACAATAATGACTGCTACACCACTACACAATAATGACTGCTACACCAGCACACAATAATGGCTTCTACACCACCACACAATAATGACTGCTACACCAGCACACAATAATGACTGCTACACCACCACACAATAATGACTGCTACACCAGCACACAATAATGACTGCTACACCACCACACAATAATGACTGCTACACCAGCACACAATAATGACTGCTACACCACTACACAATAATGACTGCTACACCAGCACACAATAATGACTGCTACACCAGCACACAATAATGACTGCTACACCACCACACAATAATGACTGCTACACCAGCACACAATAATGACTGCTACACCACTACACAATAATGACTGCTACACCAGCACACAATAATGGCTTCTACACCACCACACAATAATGACTGCTACACCAGCACACAATAATGACTGCTACACCACCACACAATAATGACTGCTACACCAGCACACAATAATGACTGCTACACCACCACACAATAATGACTGCTACACCAGCACACAATAATGACTGCTACACCACTACACAATAATGACTGCTACACCAGCACACAATAATGACTGCTACACCAGCACACAATAATGACTGCTACACCACCACACAATAATGACTGCTACACCACCACACAATAATGACTGCTACACCAGCACACAATAATGACTGCTACACCAGCACACAATAATGACTGCTACACCACCACACAATAATGACTGCTACACCACCACACAATAATGACTGCTACACCAGCACACAATAATGACTGCTACACCACTACACAATAATGACTGCTACACCAGCACACAATAATGACTGCTACACCAGCACACAATAATGACTGCTACACCACCACACAATAATGACTGCTACACCACCACACAATAATGACTGCTACACCAGCACACAATAATGACTGCTACACCACCACACAATAATGACTGCTACACCACTACACAATAATGACTGCTACACCAGCACACAATAATGACTGCTACACCACTACACAATAATGACTGCTACACCACCACACAATAATGACTGCTACACCAGCACACAATAATGACTGCTACACCACTACACAATAATGACTGCTACACCACCACACAATAATGACTGCTACACCACTACACAATAATGACTGCTACACCACCACACAATAATGACTGCTATGAGAACTGTCCACTCCTCTCTCCCTCGTGGGCATGGCCTGCAGAATCGTACTTGCTACGATTCCCATCGAAATTTGTTTCACTTCACCTCCAGACTTCCAGAATGCACTAATCTCTTGTGAGGAAGTGTGTCGAATGCCTTCTTGTAGTCCAAGAAAATGCAATCAACCCACCCCTCTCTCTCGTGTCTTACTTCTGTAACTTTGTCATAAAACTCCAGAAGGTTTGTGACACAGGATTTGCCTTCCATGAATCCGTGCTGGTTGTCGTTTATAATCTTGTTCTTTTCCAGGTGCTCCACCACTCTCCTCCTGATAATCTTCTCCATGACTTTGCATACTATACTTGTCAGTGACACTGGTCTGTAATTTAGTGCCTCTTTTCTGTCTCCTTTTTTAAAAATTGGAACTACATTTGCCGTCTTCCATACCTCAGGTAGTGTCCCAGTTTCAAGGGATGTGTTGAAGATTGTGGTTAATGGCACACACAATATATCTGTTCTCTCCCTGAGGACCCACTGGGAGATGTTGTCCGGTCCCATTGCCTTTGAGGTATCAAGGTCACTTAGCAGCTTCTTCACTTCCTCCTCAGTTGTGTGCATATCGTCCAGCACTTGTTGGTCTATTCCCTGTTGGTGTCCCCCTCTGTCCTGTCTTCTCAGAGTCCTTCCTGTCCCCACTGTGAATACTTCCTTAAATCTCGTGTTGAGCTCCTCGCATACCTCTTGATCCTTTCTTGTGAGTTCCCCACCTTCTTTCCTCAGCCTGATCACCTGGTCTTTGACTGTCGTCTTTCTCCTAATGTGGCTAAGCAGCAGTTTCGGGTCAGACTTGACTTTCGATGCTATGTCATTTTCGTACTGTCGTTGGGCCTCCCTCCTTATCTGTGCATATTCGTTTCTGGCTCTTCGACTGAGCTCCTTGTTGTCCTGGGTTCTTTGCCTTCTGTACCTCTTCTATTCTCTAATGCACTTAGTTTTTGCCTCCCTGCAGCTTCGGGTAAACCAAGGGGCTCGTTCTGGTCTTCCCATTGTTTCTGTTGCCCTTGGGAACAAACCTTTCCTCTGCCTCCTTGCATTTTGTTGTTACATATTCCATCATTTCGTTTACTGTGTGTGTGTATGTGTGTGTGTGTGTGTGTGTGTGTACTCACCTATTTGTACTCACCTATTTGTGGTTGCAGGGGTCGAGTCACAGCTCCTGGCCCCGCCTCTTCGCTGATTGCTACTAGGTCCTCTCTCTCCCTGCCCCATGAGCTCTATCATACCTCGCCTTAAAACTATGTATGGTTCCTGCCTCCACCACATCACTTTCTAGGCTATTCCATGGCCTGACTACTCTATAACTGAAGAAATACTTCCTAACATCCCTTTGATTCATCTGAGTCTTCAACTTCCAATTGTGACCTCTTGTGTCTGTGTCCCATCTCTGGAACATCCCGTCTTTGTCCACCTCGTCTATTCCGCGCAGTATTTTATATGTCGTTATCATGTCTCCCCTGACCCTCCTGGCCTCCAGTGTCGTCAGGCCGATTTCCCTCAACCTTTCTTCATAGGACAATCCCCGTAGCTCTGGGACTAGTCTTGTTGCAAACCTTTGCACTTTCTCTAATTTCTTGATGTGCTTGACTAGGTGTGGATTCCAAACTGGTGCTGCATACTCCAGTATGGGCCTGACGTAGATGGTATACAGAGTCTTAAACGAATCCTTACTGAGGTATCGGAACGCTATCCGTAGGTTTGCCAGGCGCCCGTATGCTGCAGCAGTTATCTGATTGAGGTGCGCCTCAGGAGATATGCTCGGTGTTATACTCACCCCCAGATCTTTTTCCTTGAGTGAGGTTTGCAGTCTTTGGCCATCTAAACTATATTGTGTCTGCGGTCTTCTTTGCCCTTCCCCAATCTTCATGACTTTGCATTTGGCAGGGTTAAATTCAAGGAGCCAGTTGCTGGACCAGGCTTGTAGCCTGTCCAGGTCTCTTTGTAGTCCTGCCTGATCCTCGTCCGATTTGATTCTTCTCATTAACTTCACATCGTCTGCAAACAAGGACACTTCTGAGTCTATCCCTTCCGTTATGTCGTTCACGTATACCAAGAACAGCACAGGTCCTAGGACTGACCCCTGTGGAACCCCGCTTGTCACAGGCGCCCACTCTGACACCTCGTCGCGTACCATGACTCGTTGTTGCCTCCCTGTCAGATATTCTCTGATCCATTGCAGTGCCTTTCCTGTTATGTGTGCCTGGTCCTCTAGCTTTTGCAGTAACCTCTTGTGAGGAACTGTGTCGAAGGCCTTCTTGCAGTCCAAAAATACGCAGTCGATCCACCCCTCTCCCTCTTGTCTTACTTCTGTCACCTTGTCATAAAACTCTAGTAGGTTTGTGACACAGGATTTTCCTTCCCTGAAACCATGCTGGTTGTCAATTATACACTTGTTTCTTTCCAGGTGCCCCACCACTCTCCTCCTGATGATCTTCTCCATGACCTTGCATACTATACACGTTAGTGATACAGGTCTGTAGTTTAGTGCCTCATGTCTGTCTCCCTTTTTAAAAATTGGGACTACATTTGCCATTTTCCATACCTCAGGGAGTTGCCCAGTTTCAAATGATGTGTTGAAGATCTTTGTTAATGGCTCACACAATATCTCTGCTCCCTCTTTAAGGACCCATGGAGAGATGTTGTCTGGTCCCACCGCCTTTGAGGTGTCAAGTTCGCATAGCAGCTTCTTCACCTCCTCCTTGGTTATATGTACCTCATCCAGCACTTGCTGGTGTGCCCCCCTGTTCTGATTTCTTGGAGTCCTACTGGTTTCCACTGTAAATACCTCTTTAAATCTTGTGTTGAGCTCCTGACATACCTCTCGGTCGTTTCTTGTGAATTCCCCATCACCCTTCCTCAGTCTGATTACCTGGTCCTTGACTGTTGTTTTCCTCCTGATGTGGCTGTACAACAGCTTCGGGTCAGTCTTTACTTTTGATGCTATGTCATTTTCATATTGTCTCTGAGCCTCCCTTCTTATCTGTGCATATTCGTTTCTGGCTCTTCGGCTGATTTCTTTATTTTCCTGAGTTCTCTGTCTTCTGTACCTTTTCCATTCTCTAGTACACCTAGTTTTTGCCTCCCTACACCTTTGGGTGAACCAAGGACTCGTTCTGTTCTTCCCATTATTTCTGTTTCCCTTGGGAACAAACCTCTCCTCTGCCTCCTTGCATTTTGTTGCTACATAGTCCATCATTTCTTGTACTGGTTTTCCTGTCAGTTCCCTCTCCCACTGAATGTCTTGAAGGAAGTTCCTCATGCCTGAGTAGTTCCCCCTTTTGTAGTTTGGTTTTTCCCAGCCTATTCCTGCTACTCTCTCCACTTGGAGCTCAACTATGTAGTCGAAGCACAGAACCACATGATCACTAGCTCCCAGGGGCCTTTCATACATGATACCCTCGATGTCCGAACTACTCATGGTGAATACAAGGTCCAACCTTGCTGGTTCATCCTCTCCTCTCTCTCTGGTAGTGTCTCTAACATGTTGATGCATGAGGTTCTCCAGTACCACATCCATCATCTTGGCTCTCCATGTTTCGGGACCCCCATGGGGCTCCAGGTTTTCCCAGTCAATCTCCTTGTGATTGAAATCACCCATAACTAGTAACTTTGCTCCCCCCATGTGTGCTCTCCTGGCCACCTCGGCTAGTGTGTCGATCATTGCTCTGTTGCTCTCATCGTATTCTTCTCTTGGCCTCCTGCAGTTCTGTGGTGGGTTGTACATTACTGCAATTATCACCTTATGTCCCTCAGACTGGATTGTTCCTACTAAGTAGTCCCTTTCGCCCATGCCATCCATTCCTTCCATTTTCTCAAAACCCCACTGGTTTTTAATGAGCAGTGCAACTCCTCCTCCCCCTCTCCTCCCTCTGTCTTTCCTGAGGATTTGATATCCGGATGGAAAGATTGAATCTGTTATTATTCTGGTGAGTTTTGTTTCTGTGAGTGCTATTATGTCTGGGGATGTCTCTTTGATTCTTTCGTGCCACTCCTCATACTTGTTTGTTATTCCATCTGCATTTGTATACCACACCTTCAACTTCTTTTCTAAGACTGTGGTCTGGGAAGTATATTGGGGTTGGGGAAGTGGGAGACCTGGTAAGGAACTATGGGTTGTTGCTGTGGGGGTGAAGTTTGTAATGTAGTGGGTGGGGGCATTGGATGTGGCATGGGTGTTTTGATTTAGAGTGTTTGGTTGCACTGGGGTTGACCTGGTTGGGAGGCTTCTATAGGAAGTTGTGAGGGAGGCTGTATTTGATCTTCTTCCTGGGTCTGGGATCTCCTGTCTGTCTTCTCCATCCCCTCTCTTTCCTCCTTTCGCCTTTGTACCATCTCTCTCAGTTTCTTCCTTTCTTCTTGTGTTCTGTCGCGGTCGAGATACACCTTCCTGTATGCCGTCATGTCCCTTAATCGTGCTTTCTCCTGCAGGATCCTGGTCCGAGTCGCTTCTGCCTTGAAGGTCACTCTCACTGGCCGGGTTCTTTTTTTTACAAACCCCCCTATTCTCCGAAAATTTTCCAGCTGGGTCATATCGTCTTCTCCTATTGCTTTCATGATGCTTTCAATTGCTTTTTTTTCCCTTGTTTTCTTGCTTCATATGTTTCCCCTTCGACTTCCTGGAGCCCATACACAAAGACTGACCTCACCCTTTCATTCTCCCACTGCATATCCCTGTGTATCCCCTCATTTAATTTGGTTTCCTCCACTGCAGCTTTCCTTTCATCAGTTTCACTGGCTAATGTACTTGGGCTCAGTGGCCTGTCATTTTCCCTTCTCGGCTTTCCTTGGGCTCTGTTGTTGTCTGTTAGGGCCTCCACATAAAGCTTAGCTCTTTCATTTGCTACAGTCTCCTCTGATAGAGCATCTCCATGCAGTTGTGCCCCTTCTTTCCCTACAGTCCCCTTATTTGTGGCTGAGGTAGCAGTCTCTGTTGTCAATCCCAAAATGTTCTTTAGTTCTTTAGGCTGTTTCAGATTTTTCAATTCCTCTTCTAAACTCTGTATCCTAGCTTCTGCTGCTTTGACATGCACCTCCCACTTCCTGCTTTCCATATCTATCCTCTCTTCCATTCTCATGCTAAGTTCTTCTAGTTTCTTTTCCCATTCATGATCCCTTTTTATGAGCTCTGCTGCCCAATCTTCCTTTGCATTTTCCTCCTCCTGTCCCTTGGTTTTTCTTGTTGCTCTCTGGCAACCCATTTTTGTTTTATCCTGATTGCCTCAGAGTGGGAAACCTATGTAGTTCTGTATGTTAGGTTAGTAGTGTGTATGTCAGAGTGTGGGGGGGGGAAGTAGTGGAGGAACTGTGGCTATGTGGGAGCTGAGTGGGGAGGGGTGGGGAGGGTTTAGGGTGAATGAGGGAGGGGAGGGTGATCGAGGGAGGGGAGGGATCCGGGGAAGTAGTGAGATGTCGGTTGTGAGGGGGGAGTGTATGTGTGTCTGGATATGTGTGTGTGTGTGTGTGTGTGTGTGTGTGTGTGTGTGTGTGTGTGTGTGTGTGTTGTGTGTGTGTGTGTGTGTGTGTGTGTCCTGTGTGTGTGTGTGTAATTTTGTGTGTAATTGTGTGTGGAATTATGTGTGGGTTTATTATGTACTGAAAGGTAGGTGGCTTGTGCGTTTAAGGTAAGTCTCAGTGGTCCTTGGCTGCCCACACCTTCTTGTGACCTGACCCCCAACCTCCTGGGACTTACCGGCACTTACTTACAGTGTGTGTGTGTGTGTGTGTGTGTGTGTGTGTGTGTGTGTGTGTGTGTGTGTGTGTGTGTGTGTGTGTGTGTGTGTGTGTGTGTGTGTGTGTGTGTGTGTATGTGTGTGTGTGTGTGTGTGTGTGTCGTCAGTGGCCCCGCCTCTTCACTGTCGCTGGATGTTCTTGTATGTGTTCCTGTGTGTGTGTCTATGTGTGTGTGTGTGAGTGTGTGTGTTGTCCCTATGTACTCACCTATTTGTACTCACCTATTTGTGGTTGCAGGGGTCGAGTCACAGCTCCTGGCCCCGCCTCTTCGCTGATTGCTACTAGGTCCTCTCTCTCCCTGCCCCATGAGCTCTATCATACCTCGCCTTAAAACTATGTATGGTTCCTGCCTCCACCACATCACTTTCTAGGCTATTCCATGGCCTGACTACTCTATGACTGAAGAAATACTTCCTAACATCCCTTTGATTCATCTGAGTCTTCAACTTCCAATTGTGACCTCTTGTGTCTGTGTCCCATCTCTGGAACATCCCGTCTTTGTCCACCTCGTCTATTCCGTGCAGTATTTTATATGTCGTTATCATGTCTCCCCTGACCCTCCTGGCCTCCAGTGTCGTCAGGCCGATTTCCCTCAACCTTTCTTCATAGGACAATCCCCGTAGCTCTGGGACTAGTCTTGTTGCAAACCTTTGCACTTTCTCTAATTTCTTGACGTGCTTGACTAGGTGTGGATTCCAAACTGGTGCTGCATACTCCAGTATGGGCCTGACGTAGATGGTGTACAGAGTCTTAAACGAATCCTTACTGAGGTATCGGAACGCTATCCGTAGGTTTGCCAGGCACCCGTATGCTGCAGCAGTTATCTGATTGATGTGCGCCTCAGGAGATATGCTCGGTGTTATACTCACCCCCAGATCTTTTTCCTTGAGTGAGGTTTGCAGTCTTTGGCCATCTAAACTATATTGTGTCTGCGGTCTTCTTTGCCCTTCCCCAATCTTCATGACTTTGCATTTGGCAGGGTTAAATTCAAGGAGCCAGTTGCTGGACCAGGCTTGTAGCCTGTCCAGATCTCTTTGTAGTCCTGCCTGATCCTCGTCCGATTCGATTCTTCTCATTAACTTCACATCGTCTGCAAACAAGGACACTTCTGAGTCTATCCCTTCCGTTATGTCGTTCACGTATACCAAGAACAGCACAGGTCCTAGGACTGACCCCTGTGGAACCCCGCTTGTCACAGGCGCCCACTCTGACACCTCGTCGCGTACCATGACTCGTTGTTGCCTCCCTGTCAGATATTCTCTGATCCATTGCAGTGCCTTTCCTGTTATGTGTGCCTGGTCCTCTAGCTTTTGCAGTAACCTCTTGTGAGGAACTGTGTCGAAAGCCTTCTTGCAGTCCAAAAATACGCAGTCGATCCACCCCTCTCTCTCTTGTCTTACTTCTGTCACCTTGTCATAAAACTCTAGTAGGTTTGTGACACAGGATTTTCCTTCCCTGAAACCGTGCTGGTTGTCAATTATACACTTGTTTCTTTCCAGGTGCCCCACCACTCTCCTCCTGATGATCTTCTCCATGACCTTGCATACTATACACGTTAGTGATACAGGTCTGTAGTTTAGTGCCTCATGTCTGTCTCCCTTTTTAAAAATTGGGACTACATTTGCCATTTTCCATACCTCAGGGAGTTGCCCAGTTTCAAATGATGTGTTGAAGATCTTTGTTAATGGCTCACACAATATCTCTGCTCCCTCTTTAAGGACCCATGGAGAGATGTTGTCTGGTCCCACCGCCTTTGAGGTGTCAAGTTCGCATAGCAGCTTCTTCACCTCCTCCTTGGTTATATGTACCTCATCCAGCACTTGCTGGTGTGCCCCCCTGTTCTGATTTCTTGGAGTCCTACTGGTTTCCACTGTAAATACCTCTTTAAATCTTGTGTTGAGCTCCTGACATACCTCTCGGTCGTTTCTTGTGAATTCCCCATCACCCTTCCTCAGTCTGATTACCTGGTCCTTGACTGTTGTTTTCCTCCTGATGTGGCTGTACAACAGCTTCGGGTCAGTCTTTACTTTTGATGCTATGTCATTTTCATATTGTCTCTGAGCCTCCCTTCTTATCTGTGCATATTCGTTTCTGGCTCTTCGGCTGATTTCTTTATTTTCCTGAGTTCTCTGTCTTCTGTACCTTTTCCATTCTCTAGTACACCTAGTTTTTGCCTCCCTACACCTTTGGGTGAACCAAGGACTCGTTCTGTTCTTCCCATTATTTCTGTTTCCCTTGGGAACAAACCTCTCCTCTGCCTCCTTGCATTTTGTTGCTACATAGTCCATCATTTCTTGTACTGGTTTTCCTGTCAGTTCCCTCTCCCACTGAATGTCTTGAAGGAAGTTCCTCATGCCTGAGTAGTTCCCCCTTTTGTAGTTTGGTTTTTCCCAGCCTATTCCTGCTACTCTCTCCACTTGGAGCTCAACTATGTAGTCGAAGCACAGAACCACATGATCACTAGCTCCCAGGGGCCTTTCATACATGATACCCTCGATGTCCGAACTACTCATGGTGAATACAAGGTCCAACCTTGCTGGTTCATCCTCTCCTCTCTCTCTGGTAGTGTCTCTAACATGTTGATGCATGAGGTTCTCCAGTACCACATCCATCATCTTGGCTCTCCATGTTTCGGGACCCCCATGGGGCTCCAGGTTTTCCCAGTCAATCTCCTTGTGATTGAAATCACCCATAACTAGTAACTTTGCTCCCCCCATGTGTGCTCTCCTGGCCACCTCGGCTAGTGTGTTGATCATTGCTCTGTTGCTCTCATCGTATTCTTCTCTTGGCCTCCTGCAGTTCTGTGGTGGGTTGTACATTACTGCAATTATCACCTTATGTCCCTCAGACTGGATTGTTCCTACTAAGTAGTCCCTTTCGCCCATGCCATCCATTCCTTCCATTTTCTCAAAACCCCACTGGTTTTTAATGAGCAGTGCAACTCCTCCTCCCCCTCTCCTCCCTCTGTCTTTCCTGAAGATTTGATATCCGGATGGAAAGATTGAATCTGTTATTATTCTGGTGAGTTTTGTTTCTGTGAGTGCTATTATGTCTGGGGATGTCTCTTTGATTCTTTCGTGCCACTCCTCATACTTGTTTGTTATTCCATCTGCATTTGTATACCACACCTTCAACTTCTTTTCTAAGACTGTGGTCTGGGAAGTATATTGGGGTTGGGGAAGTGGGAGACCTGGTAAGGAACTATGGGTTGTTGCTGTGGGGGTGAAGTTTGTAATGTAGTGGGTGGGGGCATTGGATGTGGCATGGGTGTTTTGATTTAGAGTGTTTGGTTGCACTGGGGTTGACCTGGTTGGGAGGCTTCTATAGAAAGTTGTGAGGGAGGCTGTATTTGATCTTCTTCCTGGGTCTGGGATCTCCTGTCTGTCTTCTCCATCCCCTCTCTTTCCTCCTTTCGCCTTTGTACCATCTCTCTCAGTTTCTTCCTTTCTTCTTGTGTTCTGTCGCGGTCGAGATACACCCTCCTGTATGCCGTCATGTCCCTTAATCGTGCTTTCTCCTGCAGGATCCTGGTCGAGTCGCTTCTGCCTTGAAGGTCACTCTCACTGGCCGGGTTCTTTTTTTTACAAACCCCCCTATTCTCCGAAAATTTTCCAGCTGGGTCATATCGTCTTCTCCTATTGCTTTCATGATGCTTTCAATTGCTTTTTTTTCCCCTTGTTTTCTTGCTTCATATGTTTCCCCTTCGACTTCCTGGAGCCCATACACAAAGACTGACCTCACCCTTTCATTCTCCCACTGCATATCCCTGTGTATCCCCTCATTTAATTTGGTTTCCTCCACTGCAGCTTTCCTTTCATCAGTTTCACTGGCTAATGTACTTGGGCTCAGTGGCCTGTCATTTTCCCTTCTCGGCTTTCCTTGGGCTCTGTTGTTGTCTGTTAGGGCCTCCACATAAAGCTTAACTCTTTCATTTGCTACAGTCTCCTCTGATAGAGCATCTCCATGCAGTTGTGCCCCTTCTTTCCCTACAGTCCCCTTATTTGTGGCTGAGGTAGCAGTCTCTGTTGTCAATCCCAAAATGTTCTTTAGTTCTTTAGGCTGTTTCAGATTTTTCAATTCCTCTTCTAAACTCTGTATCCTAGCTTCTGCTGCTTTGACATGCACCTCCCACTTCCTGCTTTCCATATCTATCCTCTCTTCCATTCTCATGCTAAGTTCTTCTAGTTTCTTTTCCCATTCATGATCCCTTTTTATGAGCTCTGCTGCCCAATCTTCCTTTGCATTTTCCTCCTCCTGTCCCTTGGTTTTTCTTGTTGCTCTCTGGCAACCCATTTTTGTTTTATCCTGATTGCCTCAGAGTGGGAAACCTATGTAGTTCTGTATGTTAGGTTAGTAGTGTGTGTGTCAGAGTGTGGGGGGGGGGGAAGTAGTGGAGGAACTGTGGCTATGTGGGAGCTGAGTGGGGAGGGGTGGGGAGGGTTTGGGGTGAACGGGGGAGGGGAGGGTGATCGAGGGAGGGGAGGGATCAGGGGAAGTAGTGAGATGTCGGTGGTGAGGGGGGAGTGTATGTGTGTCTGGATATGTGTGTGTATGTGTGTGTGTGTGTGTGTGTGTGTGTGTGTGTGTGTGTGTGTGTGTGTGTGTGTGTGTGAGTGTGTAATTTTGTGTGTAATTGTGTGTGGAATTATGTGTGGGTTTATTATGTACTGAAAGGTAGGTGGCTTGTGCATTTAAGGTAAGTCTCAGTGGTCCTTGGCTGCCCACACCTTCTTGTGACCTGACCCCCAACCTCCTGGGACTTACCGTGTGTATATATATGTGTGTGTGTGTGTGTGTGTGTGTGTGTGTGTGTGTGTGTGTGTGTGTGTGTGTGTGTGTGTGTGTGTGTGTGTGTGTGTGTGTGTGTGTGTGTGTGTGTGTGTGTGTGTGTAATTATGTGTGGGTTTATTATGTGTCTGAAAAGTAGGTGGCTTGTGCTTGGAGTGTAATGTAGATTCTCAGTTGTCGCTTGTGTCCACAACCTCTTGTGACCTGACTCCAACCCTTACAGTGTTGCCTCTGCTCGACCTGCTTATAGTGAGTTAATCGCCTTGTTCAATGGATTACCATTTGCTAAACCTTATTGAATACTTGAGTGCCTATTCTTTATCGTGCTATGAGAGTTAGACCATTCACATTCAGCTTGGCGGTTAATTGGAACCTGAACCCCACACCCAAACAACCACTCATAGGTGATACAGTACTTGTAGTGCAGCTGTAGCACTGTAGATTGTCCAGGTCGTGACGTCCTGGCGTAGATCCAGCTCGATGTACGTCCTGGCGTAGATCCACCTCAATTTCTTCTCGTTAATAATGTACCCTATTCACTGTATTTCTTTCACTGGTCACATGATTGTTTCACTTTATTACCTTTCTTGGGTGACACTTGGCAATGCCGCCTTACACACTAGCCTGCGCCACAACGCTTTTATTTTCCAGATCACTTACAAAATTGTGGCTCTCCCCACACTTATGTGGCTCAGGCAATTTAAAAAAACACTTCTAGGATTGTTCACTACCCTGACACACTTAGCAACCCTTGCAGAACACTTAGGTAGCCCTCAAAAACACTTAAATTCCCGGAGCACCGACGGCGTGACTAGCGCGCTCGCTGTGTGTGTGTGTGCTCTTTTATACTCACCTATATGTGGTTCTAGGAGTCGAGTCACAGCTGCTGTGAGTCTCTCTCTCTTTCTTTTTCTCTTTCTCTTTCTCTCCCTCTCCTTTGTGTGGGCAGAGCCCTTAAGTTTAATAATCATTTGCACCATGTGTGTTAGAATGAACTTACATTTATGTGTCACAGACATAAGTGCACATGTGTGTCTTCAACACATGAGAGGAGAGGGGGGGGGAGTGTGTGTTCCGATATCCCTCCCTCCCTCCCTCCCTCCCACACTAGAGTGGTGTGTGACAACAAGCAGGACTAGAAGGAAGGACGGACGGCAAGTTAGGAGGAAGAGAGAAAGTGTAAGAGAGGTGATGAAGGGAAGGTAGAAGGGAAGGAAGGAAGAGCGAGGAGAGGAGGAGAGGAGTAGCCCAGATATTAAATAAATGACGCTTGATCTCTTATACCCGAACCAGGAGGCAAGAGAGTGGTATTCCATGCAAGTGTAAGTCTCACTACCAGCCACAACAACATAGTAACGCCATTCCTCGCTGCATAAGAGGGAAGTTAAATATGATACTTGTTACTAGTGATCTGTGGTAGAAGATGCCGGCCACCTGAACTACACAAACACACACACACACACACACACACACACACACACACACACACACACACACACACACACACACACACACACACACACACACACACACACACACACACACACACACACACACACACACACACACACATACACACACACACACACCCACACGCACACACACACACACGGTGAGTACAATTAGGTGAGTACACACACACACAAACACACACAGGCACACACACACTGCAAGAAGGCGTTTGACACAGTACCACACAAGAGATTAGTGCAAAAACTGGAGGACCAAGCAGGGATAACAGGGAAGGCACTGCAATGGATCAGGGAATACTTGTCAGGAAGACAGCAGCGAGTAATGGTACGTGGCGAGGTGTCAGAGTGGGCACCTGTGACCAGCGGGGTCCCACAGGGGTCAGTCCTAGGACCAGTGCTGTTTCTGGTATTTGTGAACGACATGACGGAAGGAATAAACTCCGAGGTGTCCCTATTTGCAGATGACGTGAAGTTGATGAGAAGAGTTCATTCGATCGAAGACCAGGCAGAAATACAAAGGGATCTGGACAGGCTGCAGACCTGGTCCAGCAACTGGCTCCTGGAGTTCAATCCCACCAAGTGCAAAGTCATGAGGATTGGGGAAGGGCAAAGAAGACCGCAAACGGAGTACAGTCTAGGGGGCCAGAGACTACAAACATCACTCAAGGAAAAAGATCTTGGGGTGAGTATAACACCAGGCACATCTCCTGAAGCGCACATCAACCAAATAACTGCTGCAGCATATGGGCGCCTGGCAAACCTCAGAACAGCATTCCGACATCTTAATAAGGAATCGTTCAGGACCCTGTACACCGTGTATGTTAGGCCCATATTGGAGTATGCGGCACCAGTTTGGAACCCACACCTAGCCAAGCATGTAAAGAAACTAGAGAAAGTGCAAAGGTTTGCAACAAGACTAGTCCCAGAGTTAAGAGGTATGTCCTATGAGGAGAGGTTAAGGGAAATCAATCTGACGACACTGGAGGACAGGAGAGATAGGGGGGACATGATAACGACTTACAAAATACTGAGAGGAATTGACAAGGTGGACAAAGACAGGATGTTCCAGAGACTGGACACAGCAACACGGGGACACAGTTGGAAGCTGAAGACACAGATGAATCAAAGGGATGTTAGGAAGTATTTCTTCAGCCACAGAGTAGTCAGGAAGTGGAATAGTTTGGGAAGCGATGTAGTGGAGTCAGGATCCATACATAGCTTTAAGCAGAGGTACGATAAAGCTCATGGTTCAGGGAGAGTGACCTAGTAGCGACCAGTGAAGAGGCGGGGCCAGGAGCTTGGACTCGACCCCTGCAACCTCGACTAGGTGAGTACACATCTCAGTAGTACCAGTTACCAGTAACCAGTTACCAGTAGATGACTCACTACCAACCGTGTGTGAGACAGCTCATTTTGCATTTCATTCAGCCTCCAGTAATATTTTTACTTGTAAATTTCAATGTGTTTCTTTATCTTGGCCAGCAGTCCCCCACATTGAGTTGTCCTTCCTCTTGCAGTGTATCTTAGACATTTTTTTTGTTACTTATGCAGAATTAGTTACATCTCTTTTATTTCAATTTTTGCATTTTGTATCATTTTTTTTATCCATTATTTTTGCCCTATTTGTTTTTGTGCAACTTCTTTGTCAATATGTCTGACATACCTTCAAGTGATACTTCAGTGAATGTCGACACTCAGACTACTGCTGCTTCTGTCATCAGTCCTCATAGTTCCTTATCGACTGACAGACCGACCCAGACACTGAGACACTATAGTTTTAATCGTGATTCCCTTGATGCGTTACCATTATTCAATGGCCATGTACATAGTCTTGAAGCATGGTTTACTGCCATTCGTTCTCGTGTTAATGCTCTAGTTGACAGTCCTCTTTCAAAGGAAA